>NW_024057898.1:382500-394100 GCF_016432855.1 Salvelinus namaycush
AGTCTCATCAGAGTCTGGCTCCTTGGTCTGAGTCTCATCAGAGTCTGGCTCCTTGGTCTGAGTCTCATCAGAGTCTGGCTCCTTGGTCTGAGTCTCATCAGTCTGGCTCCTTGGTCTGAGTCTCATCAGTCTGGCTCCTTGGTCTGAGTCTCATCAGAGTCTGGCTCCTCGGTCTGTCTCAGCAGATTCTGGGGTCTGAGTCTCTGCAGACACAGTCTCAGCAGATACTACATCATTGGCCTGAGTCTCATCAGAGTCTGGCTCCTGGGTCTGCGTCTCAGCAGAGGTCGCCCCGGCTGGGGCCGACACAGGCTCTGTGTCATCTGTGGTGGGGGAATTAGGCACAGTGCATACCGTCCCAGAACAGGCAGCATCCTCTGTATACTGGTACTCTGGCTCAGCAGATACACATGGTTCAGTATCAGGGTCTTGTTGGACTCCAACCACTCTGGTACTTTTTTGTTTGATAGGTACACTATGTTTGACTGGAGAGGATACCCTTTCCGCGACATGTTTGGGTACAGAATTGTGACAGTCCTCCTTGTCATCATCGCTAGTGTGAACAGAGTCACTGGAGGAACTTGTGTTGCTTTCATCTCCGCTATCATCTGTACCGGGTTCTGTAGGTACTTTAGCCCCGATTCCACTGCTGGAGTCATCGCTTTCATCTCCGCTATCATCTGCACCGGGTTCTCTAGGTAGGTTAGCCTCCTCATTGGTAGCTGTGACATGGTGTAGAACCGCTGATGTGCTATTGTCTACTTCTTCACTGTTGTTTGGTCTCCTGTTGAACATCCAGGCCCTCTTTCTGCAACCACTTTTAACGCTCGACTGAGAACCAGGCTGATTGTAGGACATGTCGACCGATCTCTTCTTAATATTGTCCACAGTCACAGGTTTCTGATGTGGGCCAGTGGACGGTCTATGTGATCTAGGCATGCTGCGGCTTTGTGAAGCAAACCTGTTTTCATATCTGTCAATCTTTGCTGATGTGACGCTGCTACCAAGACCACCATTGCGGCCGCTGCTACAGGAGACTTCGGGACACAACCTTTGAGCATTAAGGCCTGTATTGGGTTCTTTGCTTCGCCTACGGTTGACAGAACTATGGGTCATGTCTCTGCTGCCGCTGGTGGTGTGAGCTCGGCTGTGGTCCCTGGGAGACTGGGCCCCGACGCTGTCCCTTGGGGGGTGGGACCGACGGCTGCCCCTGGTGGGCTGGGGCCGGCTGCTGACATTGTCATGATGTCCGTGTCTCTCACCAGTCTTGCGTTGTGTTTTGGCAGGTTGTCCTTCACAGGGATCCATTCCAGAGGTATACGGCGTTTCACCTTTGCTGTAGTAGGAGCATGACAAACGTTTTGTGGCCGTTTGTTGTACCGAGTTGGCGGTCCATCGTAACCCTTGGTCTTCGGTGACAGTCCTATGTCATGACTACCTTGTTGTAACCTGTTTTTGTCAGACCTACATCTTAAGTCAAAGGGTTGGGGGTGTCTAGGGTACACAGGTACATTGTGTGGAACCAGAAGGTCGTGTTGATATGTGTTGTGGTCCTCTGTGTTATACAGCCTGTCATTAGAGGCTCTTTCATGCCACCTTCTCTGCTGTATGTTGCACAAGGGAGAGGGTGTAGATTCCCTCAACTGTGTATATTCCTCAACTCTTAGGCCCATATTGGGATGCTGGTAGTACCATTTGCCTCTGTTATTGTATGTTGAATAAACGTCATGTGACATTCTATCTTTTCTTTCTAATTCTTGTTGTTTTGTGAAGTACTTCACACTAGCACTGGACCATGTCCATGGTTCAGCTGCAAATATACACTGAATTTTCCACTGTCTGTGTAACTAATCTTATATATGTAGCTGAGGCTCCTCCTAAAAGCTTCAAGGCCGTTTGAAGTAATCACCACAATGTGTCATCAGGTAGACTATATGTATCTTTCCTGTTTCACTGCTTAGGTGTCAACCTGAGGTGACCTTGTTTCAATGTCTCACTGTGGGTTGTGTATCCAACCACTGCTGTTTCTACGGGCTTCCGATACGTCCAACCACTGCTGTTTCTACGGGCTTCCGATACGTCCAACCACTGCTGTTTCTACGGGCTTCCGATACGTCCAACCACTGCTGAATTGTCCATTCCGATGTTATGCACATAACCTCGAATCGTCCAATAACTCCTGAGTCGCCCAACCGCTGTTCATCTAACATTGCTCATACAATCCAAACAGAGCTGACACCTCCGGCCGCAGCTGGGTCTTCCACCCCCTGTTCATCTAACATTGCTCATACAATCCAATCAGAGCTGACACCTCCGGCCGCAGCTGGGTCTTCCACCCCCTGTTCATCTAACATTGCTCATACAATCCAAACAGAGCTGACACCTCCGGCCGCAGCTGGGTCTTCCAACCGCTGTTATGCAGATGAAACTCACACTTTCCAAGTACAGATGACTCACCCAACTAATGTTATCTCCATGGGGCTCCAACACCCAGAGCAAGGTAGATCGTCCAACCACTGTTATGTATATGGGGCTCCAACACCCAGAGCAAGGTAGATCGTCCAACCACTGTTATGTATATGGGGCTCCAACACCAAGGTAGATCGTCCAACCACTGTTATGTATATGGGGCTCCAACACCCAGAGCAAGGTAGATCGTCCAACCACTGTTATGTATATGGGGCTCCAACACCAAGGTAGATCGTCCAACCACTGTTATGTATATGGGGCTCCAACACCCAGAGCAAGGTAGATCGTCCAACCACTGTTATGTATATGGGGCTCCAACACCAAGGTAGATCGTCCAACCACTGTTATGTATATGGGGCTCCAACACCCAGAGCAAGGTAGATCGTCCAACCACTGTTATGTATATGGGGCTCCAACACCCAGAGCAAGGTAGATCGTCCAACCACTGTTATGTATATGGGGCTCCAACACCCAGAGCAAGGTAGATCGTCCAACCACTGTTATGTATATGGGGCTCCAACACCAAGGTAGATCGTCCAACCACTGTTATGTATATGGGGCTCCAACACCCAGAGCAAGGTAGATCGTCCAACCACTGTTATGTATATGGGGCTCCAACACCCAGAGCAAGGTAGATCGTCCAACCACTGTTATGTATATGGGGCTCCAACACCAAGGTAGATCGTCCAACCACTGTTATGTATAATGGGGCTCGGAACATCCAACGCCGGGGGGGTTTCAGCTGTTATGTCAATGAAGCTCAGACTGTCCAAGTGTGAATGATTCACCCAGCTACTGCTATCTCCATGGTGAGCAAACATCCACACCAGATAGGTCATTCTATTAGCTATGTCAACTACAGAATAACAAGCTTTTCTGTTTGGGAGTCTAAGGTGGGAGCTGTTAGTAGCTGATTGACTTTGGACCTGTTTTGACCCAAACACGATCTGGTGTAAACAAGGTAACCTTATCTATAAGGCATGTTTGTTCATCCAGCACATTTTCGGTGTGAACAGATACAATAAAGGCGACCTGCATGGGAACATTAGAAAGTGTCTACCGGTTACACATTTAAATGATGGTAAGTGATAATGATGACTCTACAAATAAATGGTCACAGGTCTATTAAAACAGTATCAAGATATCAGGTAAGTGCAGTAATTACGCCATAATCCATGCCACTGAGTAACTGAAACAACCAGGAATAACATCATTTATTTGTTGGCAGGTAAAATATTTGGATGTTGTTACTGGTACAAAGTGTAATTACAAAAAGGCTGTACTTCACTATAATGAAAGTTGTACTCTACTTAACCCGTTTGTGTGTGTAGAGACATGCACAGTATACATTGTTGTCACTCGGGTTTATTGACCAGTTTATCACAAAACAAAGCAGTGGTACATATCACCAAGCTATAGCTCAATAGAGACATTTTGCAATGGCACATTTATAGAACTAATACTGTTCAGTGTAGTAAAAACAGTTTATCATTGACTACATATCCTAGGGACTGAGGCCGGCTATGTACGTTTTCAACTGGTCTGCCAGGCTGTTTTGGTTCATTTCCCTCAGTGTTTTGTAAATGGTATCCAGGTAACTGGTCATGTTGAACATGTTCCTTCAGCACTTTTTGCAGGTCAGTTGGTGTTTCTGATAAGCTCCGCCGTGCTGCTTGGTAGTTTCAATGTCCATATGAATCTTTTCAACTGTCCTCTGTCAAGGTCGCA
Organism: Salvelinus namaycush; assembly: GCF_016432855.1. NCBI lineage: Eukaryota > Metazoa > Chordata > Actinopteri > Salmoniformes > Salmonidae > Salvelinus > Salvelinus namaycush. Next base: position 386,698 of record NW_024057898.1, read on the forward strand.
AAGTATATTCAACACCTTCTCTGTCACCTTGATGTTTATTGATAACCTTGCCGCGTGTAGCGAAGGCCACAGGTTGTAGCTGACTTGAGGTGTGAGTACAGTCACTGTCTTTGACTCGCTTCACCAGGTCATTGCGACCGATTTTCTTGAGCAGGGTGTTCAACCCTGCCCGTGCTGCAGCTCCGTAATGCAATGCCATAACATCTGCTAACCCGGTTCTATCTGTCACATATTGCAGGTTCAGAGCACTTATGCGGTGTCGATGCGTGATCTCTATCTCGCTCATAACAAACTTCATCTTCTCAATATCATCACGGGTTATATTGTCCAAAAATGGAGACTATTTCCTTAGGTGACATAACATTACCATTACCTACTGAGGATGATCCAGGGTAATTTTCCCATGTTGCCATCAAGCTATTACTAGTAATACCTCCCTTACTTCTGGCAGTGTCAATCAGGGCCCGGGCCTTGTCATGAGTACCTCCTATAGACTGGATACTTTCCAACTCTCCATTGTTTAGCATCCTTTGTGCAAAGAGAACATCTGCAATATGGTCCAACATCTTCATCTTGGCAGCATCTATGTAGCTGAGTCTTTTCTTGTAAAGGACATTCATGGTATCGGCTATTCGGTATGTGACACAGGAACAGCTTGTTGAAATATACAACAGCACTTTGGCTCTGCTAGACCTCTGCTTATGACCAACTTTAGTGTTCTGTGTTTCAGAGAAACATCATGACCAACTTTAGTCTTTACTGTTTTAGAGAAACATCATGACCAACTTTAGTCTTTACTGTTTTAGAGAAACATCATGACCAACTTTAGTCTTTACTGTTTTAGAGAAACATCATGACCAACTTTAGTCTTTACTGTTTTAGAGAAACATCATGACCAACTTTAGTGTTCTGTGTTTTAGAGAAACATCATGACCAACTTTAGTGTTCTGTGTTTCAGAGAAACATCATGACCAACTTTAGTCTTTACCGTTTCAGAGAAACATCATGACCAACTTTAGTGTTCTGTGTTTTAGAGAAACATCATGACCAACTTTAGTGTTCTGTGTTTCAGAGAAACATCATGACCAACTTTAGTCTTTACTGTTTTAGAGAAACATCATGACCAACTTTAGTGTTCTGTGTTTCAGAGAAACATCATGACCAACTTTAGTGTTCTGTGTTTCAGAGAAACATCATGACCAACTTTAGTGTTCTGTGTTTCAGAGAAACATCATGACCAACTTTAGTCTTTACTGTTTTAGAGAAACATCATGACCAACTTTAGTCTTTACTGTTTTAGAGAAACACCATGACCAACTTTAGTGTTCTGTGTTTTAGAGAAACATCATGACCAACTTTAGTCTTTACTGTTTTAGAGAAACATCATGACCAACTTTAGTGTTCTGTGTTTTAGAGAAACATCATGACCAACTTTAGTCTTTACTGTTTTAGAGAAACACCATGACCAACTTTAGTGTTCTGTGTTTTAGAGAAACATCATGACCAACTTTAGTCTTTACTGTTTTAGAGAAACATCATGACCAACTTTAGTGTTCTGTGTTTCAGAGAAACATCATGACCAACTTTAGTGTTCTGTGTTTCAGAGAAACATCATGACCAACTTTAGTGTTCTGTGTTTTAGAGAAACATCATGACCAACTTTAGTCTTTACTGTTTTAGAGAAAAATCATGACCAACTTTAGTCTTCTGTGTTTTAGAGAAACATCATGACCAACTTTAGTGTTCTGTGTTTTAGAGAAACATCATGACCAACTTTAGTGTTCTGTGTTTCAGAGAAACATCATGACCAACTTTAGTGTTCTGTGTTTCAGAGAAACATCATGACCAACTTTAGTGTTCTGTGTTTCAGAGAAACATCATGACCAACTTTAGTGTTCTGTGTTTCAGAGAAACATCATGACCAACTTTAGTGTTCTGTGTTTTAGAGAAACATCATGACCAACTTTAGTCTTTACTGTTTTAGAGAAACATCATGACCAACTTTAGTCTTCTGTGTTTTAGAGAAACATCATGACCAACTTTAGTCTTTACTATTTAGAGAAACATCATGACCAACTTTAGTGTTCTGTGTTTTAGAGAAACATCATGACCAACTTTAGTGTTCTGTGTTTTAGAGAAACATCATGACCAACTTTAGTGTTCTGTGTTTCAGAGAAACATCACGACCAACTTTAGTGTTCTGTGTTTCAGAGAAACATCATGACCAACTTTAGTCTTTACTGTTTTAGAGAAACATCATGACCAACTTTAGTGTTCTGTGTTTCAGAGAAACATCATGACCAACTTTAGTCTTTACTGTTTAGAGAAACATCATGACCAACTTTAGTCTTTACTATTTAGAGAAACATCATGACCAACTTTAGTCTTTACTATTTAGAGAAACATCATGACCAACTTTAGTCTTTACTATTTAGAGAAACATCATGACCAACTTTAGTCTTTACTATTTAGAGAAACATAATGACCAACTTTAGTCTTTACTATTTAGAGAAACATCATGACCAACTTTAGTCTTTACTATTTAGAGAAACATCATGACCAACTTTAGTGTTCTGTGTTTTAGAGAAACATCATGACCAACTTTAGTGTTCTGTGTTTCAGAGAAACATCATGACCAACTTTAGTGTTCTGTGTTTTAGAGAAACATCATGACCAACTTTAGTGTTCTGTGTTTCAGAGAAACATCATGACCAACTTTAGTCTTTACTATTTAGAGAAACATCATGACCAACTTTAGTCTTTACTATTTAGAGAAACATAATGACCAACTTTAGTCTTTACTATTTAGAGAAACATCATGACCAACTTTAGTCTTTACTATTTAGAGAAACATCATGACCAACTTTAGTGTTCTGTGTTTCAGAGAAACATCATGACCAACTTTAGTCTTTTCTGTTTTAGAGAAACATAATGACCAACTTTAGTCTTTACTATTTAGAGAAACATCATGACCAACTTTAGTGTTCTGTGTTTCAGAGAAACATCATGACCAACTTTAGTCTTTACTGTTTTAGAGAAACATAATGACCAACTTTAGTCTTTACTATTCAGAGAAACATCATGACCAACTTTAGTCTTTACTATTTAGAGAAACATCATGACCAACTTTAGTGTTCTGTGTTTTAGAGAAACATCATGACCAACTTTAGTGTTCTGTGTTTTAGAGAAACATCATGACCAACTTTAGTCTTTTCTGTTTTAGAGAAACATCATGACCAACTTTAGTGTTCTGTGTTTCAGAGAAACATCATGACCAACTTTAGTCTTTTCTGTTTTAGAGAAACATCATGACCAACTTTAGTGTTCTGTGTTTCAGAGAAACATCATGACCAACTTTAGTCTTTACTATTTAGAGAAACATCATGACCAACTTTAGTCTTTACTATTTAGAGAAACATCATGACCAACTTTAGTCTTTACTATTCAGAGAAACATCATGACCAACTTTAGTCTTTACTATTTAGAGAAACATCATGACCAACTTTAGTCTTTTCTGTTTTAGAGAAACATCATGACCAACTTTAGTCTTTACTATTTAGAGAAACATCATGACCAACTTTAGTGTTCTGTGTTTTAGAGAAACATCATGACCAACTTTAGTGTTCTGTGTTTTAGAGAAACATCATGACCAACTTTAGTCTTTTCTGTTTTAGAGAAACATCATGACCAACTTTAGTGTTCTGTGTTTCAGAGAAACATCATGACCAACTTTAGTCTTTTCTGTTTTAGAGAAACATCATGACCAACTTTAGTGTTCTGTGTTTCAGAGAAACATCATGACCAACTTTAGTCTTTACTGTTTAGAGAAACATCATGACCAACTTTAGTCTTTACTATTTAGAGAAACATCATGACCAACTTTAGTCTTTACTATTCAGAGAAACATCATGACCAACTTTAGTCTTTACTATTTAGAGAAACATCATGACCAACTTTAGTGTTCTGTGTTTCAGAGAAACATCATGACCAACTTTAGTCTTTTCTGTTTTAGAGAAACATAATGACCAACTTTAGTCTTTACTATTTAGAGAAACATCATGACCAACTTTAGTGTTCTGTGTTTAGAGAAACATCACTGACCAACTTTAGTCTTCTGTTTAGAGAAACATCATGACCAACTTTAGTGTTCTGTGTTTTCAGAGAAACATCACTGACCAACTTTAGTCTTTTACTATTTTAGAGAAACATCATGACCAACTTTAGTACTCTTTTAGAGAAACATCACTGACCAACTTTAGTGTTTCTGTTTTAGAGAAACATCATGACCAACTTTAGTCTTTCTGTGTTTTAGAGAAACATCATGACCAACTTTAGTGTTCTGTGTGTTAGAGAAACATCATGACCAACTTTAGTGTTCTGTGTTTCAGAGAAACATCATGACCAACTTTAGTATTCTGTGTTTTAGAGAAACATCATGACCAAACTTTAGTCTTTTACTGTTTTCAGAGAAACATCATGACCAACTTAGTGTTCTGTGTTTCTAGAGAAACATCATGACCAACTTAGTGTTCTGTGGTTTAGAGAAACATCATGACCAACTTAGTGTTCTGTGTTTAGAGAAACATCATGACCAACTTAGTCTTTACTGTTTTAGAGAAACATCATGACCAACTTTAGTGTTCTGTGTTTTAGAGAAACATCATGACCAACTTTAGTGTTCTGTGCGTTAGGAGAAACATCATGACCAACTTTAGTCTTTTCTGTTTTAGAGAAACATCATGACCAACTTTAGTGTTCTGTGTTTCAGAGAAACATCATGACCAACTTTAGTGTTCTGTGTTTTAGAGAAACATCATGACCAACTTTAGTCTTTACTGTTTCAGAGAAACATCATGACCAACTTTAGTCTTTACTGTTTTAGAGAAACATCATGACCAACTTTAGTGTTCTGTGTTTTAGAGAAACATCATGACCAACTTTAGTCTTTACTGTTTCAGAGAAACATCATGACCAACTTTAGTCTTTACTGTTTTAGAGAAACATCATGACCAACTTTAGTGTTCTGTGTTTAGAGAAACATCATGACCAACTTTAGTGTTCTGTGTTTTAGAGAAACATCCTGACCAACTTTAGTGTTCTGTGTTTAGAGAAACATCATGACCAACTTTAGTGTTCTGTGTTTCAGAGAAACATCATGACCAACTTTAGTGTTCTGTGTTTTCAGAGAAACATCATGACCAACTTTAGTGTTACTGTGTTTAGAGAAACATCATGACCAACTTTAGTCTTACTGTTTTAGAGAAACATCATGACCAACTTTAGTCGTTACTGTTTAGAGAAACATCATGACCAACTTTAGTCTTTACTGTGTTTTAGAGAAACATCATGACCAACTTTAGTGTTCTGTGTTTTCAGAGAAACATCATGACCAACTTTAGTCGTTCTGTGTTTAGAGAAACATCATGACCAACTTAGTCGTTCTGTGTTTCAGAGAAACATCATGACCAACTTTAGTGTTCTGTGTTTTAGAGAAACATCATGACCAACTTAGTGTTCTGTGTTTTAGAGAAACATCCTGACCAACTTTAGTCTTTACTGTTTTAGAGAAACATCATGACCAACTTTAGTCTTCTATGTTTAGAGAAACATCATGACCAACTTTAGTGTTCTGTGTTTCAGAGAAACATCATGACCAACTTTAGTGTTCCTGTGTTTTAGAGAAACATCATGACCAACTTTAGTGTTCTGTGTTTCAGAGAAACATCATGACCAACTTTAGTGTTCTGTGTTTAGAGAAACATCCATGACCAACTTTAGTGTTCTGTGTTTTAGAGAAACATCATGACCAACTTTAGTCGTTTACTGTTTTTAGAGAAACATCATGACCAACTTTAGTCTTCTGTGTTTAGAGAAACATCATGACCAACTTTAGTGTCTGACTGTTTTAGAGAAACATCATGACCAACTTTAGTGTTCTGTTTTCAGAGAAACATCATGACCAACTTTAGTCTTTACTGTTTTAGAGAAACATCATGACCAACTTTAGTGTTCTGTGTTTTAGAGAAACATCATGACCAACTTTAGTGTTCTGTGTTTAGAGAAACATCATGACCAACTTTAGTGTTCTGTTTTAGAGAAACATCATGACCAACTTTAGTGTTCTGTGTTTTAGAGAAACATCATGACCAACTTTAGTGTTCTGTGTTTCAGAGAAACATCATGACCAACTTTAGTGTTTACTGTTTTAGAGAAACATCATGACCAACTTTAGTCTTTTTTAGAGAAACATCATGACCAACTTTAGTCTTTCTTTTAGAGAAACATCATGACCAACTTTAGTGTTCTGTGTTTTAGAGAAACATCATGACCAACTTTAGTGTTCTGTGTTTTAGAGAAACATCATGACCAACTTTAGTCTTCTGTTTTAGAGAAACATCATGACCAACTTTAGTGTTCTGTGTTTAGAGAAACATCATGACCAACTTTAGTGTTTCTGTTTTAGAGAAACATCATGACCAACTTTAGTGTTCTGTGTTTAGAGAAACATCATGACCAACTTTAGGTCTTTACTTTAGAGAAACATCATGACCAACTTTAGTCTTTACTGTTTAGAGAAACATCATGACCAACTTTAGTCTTTTTTAGAGAAACATCATGACCAACTTTAGTCTTTACTGTTTAGAGAAACATCATGACCAACTTTAGTGTTCTGTGTTTAGAGAAACATCATGACCAACTTTAGTGTCTGTTTTTAGAGAAACATCATGACCAACTTTAGTGTTCTGTGTTTAGAGAAACATCATGACCAACTTTAGTGTTCTGTGTTTTAGAGAAACATCATGACCAACTTTAGTCTTTTCTGTTTAGAGAAACATCATGACCAACTTTAGTCTTCTGTTTTAGAGAAACATCATGACCAACTTTAGTGTTCTGTGTTTAGAGAGAACATCATGACCAACTTTAGTCTTTACTGTTTAGAGAAACATCATGACCAACTTTAGTGTTACTGTTTTAGAGAAACATCATGACCAACTTTAGTGTTCTGTGTTTTAGAGAAACATCATGACCAACTTTAGTGTTCTGTGTTTAGAGAAACATCCTGACCAACTTTAGTGTTCTGTGTTTCAGAGAAACATCATGACCAACTTTAGTGTCTGTGTTTCAGAGAAAATCATGACCAACTTTAGTGTTCTGTGTTTTAGAGAAACATCATGACCAACTTTAGTGTTCTGTGTTTTAGAGAACATCATGACCAACTTTAGTGTTCTGTGTTTAGAAAACATCATGACCAACTTTAGTGTTCTGTGTTTTAGAGAAACATCATGACCAACTTTAGTGTCTGTGTTTCAGAGAAACATCCTGACCAACTTTAGTGTTCTGTGTTTCAGAGAAACCTCATGACCAACTTTAGTGTTCTGTGTTTAGAGAAACATCATGACCAA
>NW_024057899.1:0-12500 GCF_016432855.1 Salvelinus namaycush
TGGTTATAACACTGTACCTGATGGTTATTACACTGTACCTGGTGGTTATTACACTGTACCTGGTGGTTATTACACTGTACCTGGTGTTATTACACTGTACCTGGTGGTTATTACACTGTACCTGATGGTTATTACACTGTACCTGATGGTTATTACACTGTACCTGGTGGTTATTACACTGTACCTGGTGGTTATAACACTGTACCTGGTGGTTATTACACTGTACCTGATGGTAACAGCTGTACCTGATGGTTATTACACTGTACCTGGTGGTTATTACACTGTACCTGGTGGTTATAACACTGTACCTGGTGGTTATAACACTGTACCTGGTGGTTATTACACTGTACCTGATGGTTATAACACTGTACCTGGTGGTTATTACACTGTACCTGGTGGTTATAACACTGTACCTGGTGGTTATTACACTGTACCTGATGGTTATTACACTGTACCTGGTGGTTATAACACTGTACCTGATGGTAACAGCTGTACCTGATGGTTATAACACTGTACCTGATGGTTATAACACTGTACCTGGTGGTTATTACACTGTACCTGGTGGTTATTACACTGTACCTGGTGGTTATTACACTGCACCTGGTGGTTATTACACTGTACCTGATGGTAACAGCTGTACCTGATGGTTATAACACTGTACCTGATGGTTATAACACTGTACCTGATGGTAACAGCTGTACCTGATGGTTATAACACTGTACCTGATGGTAACAGCTGTACCTGATGGTTATTACACTGTACCTGGTGGTTATAACACTGTACCTGGTGGTTATTACACTGTACCTGATGGTTATAACACTGTACCTGGTGGTTATTACACTGTACCTGATGGTTATAACACTGTACCTGGTGGTTATTACACTGTACCTGATGGTTATAACACTGTACCTGGTGGTTATAACACTGTACCTGATGGTTATAACACTGTACCTGATGGTTATTACACTGTACCTGATGGTTATAACACTGTACCTGATGGTTATAACACTGTACCTGATGGTTATTACACTGTACCTGATGGTTATAACACTGTACCTGATGGTTATTACACTGTACCTGGTGGTTATAACACTGTACCTGATGGTAACAGCTGTACCTGGTGGTTATTACACTGTACCTGATGGTTATAACACTGTACCTGATGGTTATAACACTGTACCTGATGGTTATTACACTGTACCTGGTGGTTAATACACTGTACCTGATGGTTATAACACTGTACCTGATGGTTATTACACTGTACCTGGTGGTTATAACACTGTACCTGATGGTTATAACACTGTACCTGATGGTTATAACACTGTACCTGGTGGTTAATACACTGTACCTGATGGTTATAACACTGTACCTGATGGTAACAGCTGTACCTGGTGGTTATTACACTGTACCTGGTGGTTATAACACTGTACCTGATGGTTATTACACTGTACCTGGTGGTTATAACACTGTACCTGATGGTTATTACACTGTACCTGGTGGTTATAACACTGTACCTGATGGTTATAACACTGTACCTGATGGTTATTACACTGTACCTGATGGTTATTACACTGTACCTGGTGGTTATTACACTGTACCTGGTGGTTATTACACTGTACCTGGTGGTTATTACACTGTACCTGGTGGTTATTACACTGTACCTGGTGGTTATTACACTGTACCTGATGGTAACAGCTGTACCTGGTGGTTATAACACTGTACCTGATGGTTATAACACTGTACCTGATGGTTATAACACTGTACCTGGTGGTTATTACACTGTACCTGGTGGTTATAACACTGTACCTGGTGGTTATTACACTGTACCTGGTGGTTATAACACTGTACCTGGTGGTTATAACACTGTACCTGGTGGTTAATACACTGTACCTGGTGGTTATAACACTGTACCTGGTGGTTAATACACTGTACCTGGTGGTTATAACACTGTACCTGGTGGTTATTACACTGTACCCGATGTTATTACACTGTACCTGGTGGTTATAACACTGTACCTGATGGTTATAACACTGTACCTGATGGTTATAACACTGTACCTGATGGTTATAACACTGTACCTGATGGTTATAACACTGTACCTGATGGTAACAGGAGTAAAGAGCATCATAGTAGTCACATTGTCCAGGAAGGCAGACAGGATGGCTGCTATGAGACACAGGATGATGATCATGGGCCAGACCTTGCCTCTGGACAGCTGGTAGGCCTGGAGGTGGGACAGGAGATATGTTAAAGATTCACTAAATATGATTTAATCTAAAATATTCACTAAATATGATTTAACCTTAAATATTCACTAAATATGATTTAACCTAAAATATTTACTAAATATGATTTAACCTTAAATATTCACTAAATATGATTTAACCTTAAATATTCACTAAATATGATTTAACCTTAAATATTCACTACATGAGGGTGGAGAGAGGATGAGGGTTGAGAGAGGATGAGGGTGGGGCGAAGATGAGAGGATGAGGGTGGAGAGAGGATGAGAGGATGAGGGTGGAGAGAGGATGAGCGTGGAGAGAGAATGAGAGTGAAGGGAGGATGAGGGTGGAGAGAGGATGAGAGGATGAGCGTGGAGAGAGGATGAGAGGATGAGCGTGAAGAGAGGATGAGCGTGGAGAGAGAATGAGAGTGAAGGGAGGATGAGAGTGAAGAGAGGATGAGAGGATGAGCGTGGAGAGAGGATGAGAGTGAAGAGAGGATGAGAGGATGAGCGTGGAGAGAGGATGAGCGTGGAGAGAGAATGAGAGTGAAGGGAGGATGAGGGTGGAGAGAGGATGAGAGGATGAGGGTGGAGAGAGGATGTGGCTAGGATAATAGCACAGAGCCTGCTTACCAAATGGCACCTAATTCCCTATATAGAGCATTGACCCACAGGGTTCTGGTCAAAAGCAATGCAATATATAGGAAATAGGAGGTAATTTGTGACAGGAATGTGAGGCCACCAGCTGAAATGGAGGTCTACTGAGTTGAGCCTTTAATTTGAAGCTCCTGCCTTCTGCTCTTGATCTCAGATCTCTCTACCTCCCCCTGATCTCAGACCTCTCCACCTCACCCTGATCTCAGACCTCTCTACCTCCCCCTGATCTCAGACCTCTCTACCTCCCCCTGATCTCAGACCCCTCTACCTCCCCCTGATCTCAGACCTCTCTACCTCCCCCTGATCTCAGACCTCTCTACCTCCCCCTGATCTCAGACCTCTCTACCTCCCCCTGATCTCAGACCTCTCTACCTCCCCCTGATCTCAGACATCTCTACCTCCCCCTGACCTCAGACCTCTCTACCTCCCCCTGATCTCAGACCTCTCCCCCTGATCTCAGACCTCTCTACCTCCCCCTGATCTCAGACCTCTCTACCTCCCCCTGATCTCAGACCCCTCTACCTCCCCCTGATCTCCGACCTCTCTATCTCCCCCTGACCTCAGACCTCTCTACCTCCCCCTGATCTCAGACCTCTCTACCTCCCCCTGATCTCAGACCCCTCTACCTCCCCCTGATCTCAGACCTCTCTACCTCCCCCTGATCTCAGACATCTCTACCTCCCCCTGACCTCAGACCTCTCTACCTCCCCCTGATCTCAGACCTCTCTCCCCCTGATCTCAGACCTCTCTACCTCCCCCTAATCTCAGAACTCTCTACCTCCCCCTAATCTCAGACCTCTCTACCTCCCACTGATCTCAGACCTCTCTACCTCCCCCTAATCTCAGACCTCTCTACCTCCCCCTAATCTCAGACCTCTCTACCTCCCCCTAATCTCAGACCTCTCTACCTCCCCCTAATCTCAGACCTCTCTACCTCCCCCTAATCTCAGACCTCTCTACCTCCCCCTAATCTCAGACCTCTCTACCTCCCCCTGACCTCAGACCTGTTCTGAAGAGTTCTGTTTAAACACTGTCACTGTGTGTAGGAGTTTACTGTGTACATGAACTGGTCTATTCACTGTGTGTAGGAGTTCACTGTGTACATGAACTGGTCTATTCACTGTGTGTAGGAGTTCACTGTGTACATGAACTGGTCTATTCACTGTGTGTGTAGGAGTTCACTGTGTACATGAACTGGTCTATTCACTGTGTGTGTAGGAGTTCACTGTGTACATGAACTGGTCTATTCACTGTGTGTAGGAGTTCACTGTGTACATGAACTGGTCTATTCACTGTGTGTAGGAGTTCACTGTGTACATGAACTGGTCTATTCACTGTGTGTAGGAGTTCACTGTGTACATGAACTGGTCTATTCACTGTGTGTAGGAGTTCACTGTGTACATGAACTGGTCTATTCACTGTGTGTAGGAGTTCACTGTGTACATGAACTGGTCTATTCACTGTGTGTGTAGGAGTTCACTGTGTACATGAACTGATCTATTCACTGTGTGTGTAGGAGTTCACTGTGTACATGAACTGGTCTATTCACTGTGTGTAGGAGTTCACTGTGTACATGAACTGGTCTATTCACTGTGTGTGTAGGAGTTCACTGTGTACATGAACTGGTCTATTCACTGTGTGTAGGAGTTCACTGTGTACATGAACTGGTCTATTCACTGTGTGTAGGAGTTCACTGTGTACATGAACTGGTCTATTCACTGTGTGTGTAGGAGTTCACTGTGTACATGAACTGGTCTATTCACTGTGTGTAGGAGTTCACTGTGTACATGAACTGGTCTATTCACTGTGTGTGTAGGAGTTCACTGTGTACATGAACTGGTCTATTCACTGTGTGTGTAGGAGTTCACTGTGTACATGAACTGGTCTATTCACTGTGTGTAGGAGTTCACTGTGTACATTAACTGGTCTATAGATATGCATAGTATTCTGTTAGACACTATGAGCCAGTTTAATGCATTTCTTTATTAGACACTGCAAAAGAGAGTACGATTACATCTGTTACACCAGGAAAAAATTTCATCGGCTAATTTTATTTCACAGCGTTATAAAGGGGCCTCAGTATCCAACCATACATTCTAGAACAAATCATTCTTACACATCCTGTCTGCCAGTAGGACCTGACTGATGGTAGCCCCCCCTGGTGGAATTCTACCTTCCACCCAAAGCATTAAACTGGACAGGGGTTAGACCTACTGGAAAGCTACATTTAGAGTCACTCAGGACAGGGGTTAGACCTACTGGAAAAGCTACATTTAGAGTCACTCAGGACAGGGGTTAGACCTACTGGAAAGCTACATTTAGAGTCACTCAGGACAGGGGTTAGACCTACTGGAAAAGCTACATTTAGAGTCACTCAGGACAGGGGTTAGACCTACTGGAAAAGCTACATTTAGAGTCACTCAGGACAGGGGTTAGACCTACTGGAAAGCTACATTTAGAGTCACTCAGGACAGGGGTTAGACCTACTGGAAAGCTACATTTAGAGTCACTCAGGACAGGGGTTAGACCTACTGGAAAGCTACATTTAGAGTCACTCAGGACAGGGGTTAGACCTACTGGAAAAGCTACATTTAGAGTCACTCAGGACAGGGGTTAGACCTACTGGAAAAGCTACATTTAGAGTCACTCAGGACAGGGGTTAGACCTACTGGAAAGCTACATTTAGAGTCACTCAGGACAGGGGTTAGACCTACTGGAAAGCTACATTTAGAGTCACTCAGGACAGGGGTTAGACCTACTGGAAAGCTACATTTAGAGTCACTCAGGACAGGGGTTAGGCCTACTGGAAAAGCTACATTTAGAGTCACTCAGGACAGGGGTTAGACCTACTGGAAAAGCTACATTTAGAGTCACTCAGGACAGGGGTTAGACCTACTGGAAAAGCTACATTTAGAGTCACTCAGGACAGGGGTTAGACCTACTGGAAAGCTACATTTAGAGTCACTCAGGACAGGGGTTAGACCTACTGGAAAAGCTACATTTAGAGTCACTCAGGACAGGGGTTAGACCTACTGGAAAAGCTACATTTAGAGTCACTCAGGACAGGGGTTAGACCTACTGGAAAGCTACATTTAGAGTCACTCAGGACAGGGGTTAGACCTACTGGAAAAGCTACATTTAGAGTCACTCAGGACAGGGGTTAGACCTACTGGAAAGCTACATTTAGAGTCACTCAGGACAGTGTCACTGTTGACCAACCTTCACAGCACAGTAGTTAAAGAAGCCAGTTGACCAACTCACCTTCACAGCACAGTAGTCAAAGAAGCCAGTCTCTGAGAAGATGGCTACTAGAATCATCTGTAAGGGAAAGAGGAAACCTGTTATAATACAGATAACTAGAACCATCTGTAATCACAATACAGAGAACTAGAACCATCTGTAATCACAATACAGAGAACTAGAACCATCTGTAATTACAATACAGAGAACTAGAACCATCTGTAATCACAGTACAGAGAACTAGAACCATCTGTAATCACAATACAGAGAACTAGAACCATCTGTAATCACAATACAGAGAACTAGAACCATCTGTAATCACAGTACAGAGAACTAGAACCATCTGTAATTACAATACAGAGAACTAGAACCATCTGTAATTACAATACAGAGAACTAGAACCATATAGGGTATAGGATGCCATTTGACCAGGGCCCATAGGGTATAGGATGCCATTTGACCAGGGCCCATAGGGTATAGGGTGCCATTTGACCAGGGTCCATAGGGAATAGGATGCCATTTGACCAGGGCCCATAGGGTATAGGATGCCACTTGACCAGGGCCCATAGGGTATAGGGTGCCATTTGACCAGGGTCCATAGGGAATAGGATGCCATTTGACCAGGGCCCATAGGGTATGGGGTATAGGGTGCCATTTGACCAGGGCCCATAGGGTATGGGGTATAGGGTGCCATTTGACCAGGGCCCATAGGGTATAGGGTGCCATTTGACCAGGGACCATAGGGTATAGGGTGCCATTTGACCAGGGCCCATAGGGTATAGGGTGCCATTTGACCAGGGACCATAGGGTATAAGTACCACTTGACCAGGGCCCATAGAGTATAGGGTGCCATTTGACCAGGGCCCATAGGGTATAGGGTGCCATTTGACCAGGGACCATAGGGTATAAGTACCACTTGACCAGGGCCCATAGGGAATAGGGTGCCATTTGACCAGGGCCCATAGGGTATGGGGTATAGGATGCCATTTGACCAGGGCCCATAGAGTATAGGGTGCCATTTGACCAGGGCCCATAGAGTATAGGGTGCCATTTGACCAGGGACCATAGGGTATGGGGTATAGGATGCCATTTGACCAGGGCCCATAGGGTATAGGGTGCCATTTGACCAGGGACCATAGGGTATAAGTACCACTTGACCAGGGCCCATAGGGAATAGGGTGCCATTTGACCAGGGCCCATAGGGTATGGGGTATAGGATGCCATTTGACCAGGGCCCATAGGGAATAGGGTGCCATTTGACCAGGGACCATAGGGTATGGGGTATAGGGTGCCATTTGACCAGGGCCCATAGGGTATAGGATGCCATTTGACCAGGGCCCATAGGGTATAGGATGCCATTTGACCAGGGCCCATAGGGTATAGGATGCCATTTGACCAGGGCCCATAGGGTATGGGGTATAGGATGCCATTTGACCAGGGCCCATAGGGTATAGGATGCCATTTGACCAGGGCCCATAGGGTATAGGATGCCATTTGACCAGGGCCCATAGGGTATAGGATGCCATTTGACCAGGGCCCATAGGGTATAGGATGCCATTTGACCAGGGCCCATAGGGTATAGGATGCCATTTGACCAGGGCCCATAGGGTATAGGGTGCCATTTGACCAGGGCCCATAGGGTGCCATTTGACCAGGGCCCATAGGGTATGGGGTATAGGATGCCATTTGACCAGGGACCATAGGGTATAGGAGGCCATTTGACCAGGGACCATAGGGAATAGGGTGCCATTTGACCAGGGCCCATAGGGAATAGGGTGCCATTTGACCAGGGCCCATAGGGTATAGGGTGCCATTTGACCAGGGCCCATAGGGTATGGGGTATAGGGTGCCATTTGACCAGGGCCCATAGAGTATAGGGTGCCATTTGACCAGGGCCCATAGAGTATAGGGTGCCATTTGACCGGAGCCCATAGAGTATAGGGTGCCATTTGACCAGGGCCCATAGAGTATAGGGTGCCATTTGACCGGAGCCCATAGAGTATAGGGTGCCATTTGACCAGGGCCCATAGAGTATAGGGTGCCATTTGACCAGGGCCCATAGAGTATAGGGTGCCATTTGACCAGGGCCCATAGAGTATAGGGTGCCATTTGACCGGAGCCCATAGGGTATAGGGTGCCATTTGACCGGAGCCCATAGGGTATAGGGTGTCATTTGACCAGGGTCCATAGGGTATAGGGTGTCATTTGACCAGGGTCCATAGGGTATAGGTACCACTTGACCAGGGTCCATAGGGTGCCATTTGACCAGGGCCCATAGGATATAGGTACCACTTGACCAGGGCCCGTAGGATATAGGTACCACTTGACCAGGGCCCGTAGGGTATAGGGTACCATTTGACCAGGGCCCATAGGGAATAGGGTGCCATTTGACCAGGGTCCATAGGGTATGGGGTATAGGGTGCCATTTGACCAGGGCCCATAGGGTATAGGGTGCCATTTGACCAGGGCCCATAGGGTATAGGGTGCCATTTGACCAGGGCCCATAGGGAATAGGGTGCCATTTGACCAGGGCCCATAGGGTATAGGGTGCCATTTGACCAGGGCCCATAGGGTATAGGGTGCCATTTGAGACTCAGCCAAGGCGTGACTGACTTACCATGCCAAACAGAAGAGCCAGAGTTTCATAGTCGATCCATTCCACCACAGTGCTCAGACTGGGACGCTGGAAGACAGACAGAGAGACACAGAGAGAATGAGGAACTAAATGATACCTAGCCAATAGACAGAGGAACTAAATTATAGCTAGCCGATATACAGAGGAACTAAATGATAGCTAGCCGATATACAGAGGAACTAAATGATAGCTAGCCAATATACAAAGGAACTAAATGATAGCTAGCCAATATAAGGAGGAACTAAAAGATAGCTAGCCAATATACAGATTAACTAAATGATAGCTAGCCAATAGACAGGGGAACTAAATGATACCACTAGCCAATAGACAGAGGAACTAAATGATAGCTAGCCAATAGGCAGATGAACTAAATGATACTGCTAGCCAATAGACAGAGGAACTAAATGTTAGCTAGCCAATATACAGAGGAACTAAATGATAGCTAGCCGATATACATAGGAACTAAATGATAGCTAGCCAATAGACAGATGAACTAAATGATAGCTAACCAATAGACAGAGGAACTAAATGATAGCTAGCCAATATACCGAGGAACTAAATGATAGCTAGCCAATAGACAGAGGAACTAAATGATACCACTAGCCAATAGGCAGAGGAACTAAATGATAGCTAGCCAATAGACAGAGGACCTAAATGATAGCTAGCCAATAGGCATATTAACTAAATGATACTGCTAGTCAATAGACAGAGGAACTAAATGATAGCTAGCCGATATACAGAGGAACTAAATGATAGCTAGCCAATAGGCAGAGGTAACTAAATGATTCCGCTAGCAAAGACAGAGGAACTAAATTATAGCTAGCCAATCGACAGAGGAACTAAATGATACTGCTAGCCAATAGACAGAGGAACTAAATGATAGCTAGCCGATAGGCAGAGGAACTAAATGATAGCTAGCCAATAGGCAGAGGTAACTAAATGATTCCGCTAGCAAATAGACAGAGGAACTAAATGATAGCTAGCCAATCGACAGAGGAACTAAATGATACTGCTAGCCAATAGACAAAGGAACAAAATGATAGCTAGCCAATATACAGAGGAACTAAATGATAGCTAGCCAATAGACAGGGGAACTAAATGATACCGCTAGCCAATAGGCAGAGGAACTAAATGATAGCTAGCCAATAGACAGAGGAAGTAAATGCTTTCTCTGTTGATATAAAGTATGTATCATTAGAAAATATACCTCTGTTGACAGTCTGTCACTAACATTGATTATGATGTTAACACAGTAAAAAAGGGAAGGCTTACATCTCCGATCATGGCCAGAGCAGCCAGGGCAGCCAGGGAACCCAACATGGCCGCCAGAGTACGGTGGACAATCTGACAACACAGAGAAAAGTCAATTTGTTAGTTACCAGATAATTCAATATCTGCCAACACAACAGTCCCCATGATTTAATTTCAGATAAAGTTTCAGAGAGAATGTAATGTTAATTTCTGATTGTTTATTGTCTATTATTAGAGAGAGAAAGAAAAAGCAAGAAATAGAGTGAGAAAAAAGCGAGAGAGTGAGAACGAGAGAGAGAGCGAGAAGGAGAGAGAGAGAGCGAGAGAGCGAGAGCGATCGAGAGAGAGAGCGAGAGAGCAGGAGAGATAGAGTGAAAGAGAGAGAGAATTTAATTGAATTGAATTGAGAGAGAGAGAGCAAGAAATCGAGAGGGTGAGAGAAGAAGTGGCTAAGCTCTGGTGCCCAAACACTAGGCATGGCCTTGAGCTGTTGTCAGAGGACAGACTAGGGTCCACCAGCCACATCATAACTCACACGGGCACAACTGACCTGAGGGCCCAGCAGGAAAGGGTGGCCACAGCACTCAAGGGAGTGATTGAAAAAGCTTATTCCACTTTCCCCAACGCACAAGGGGTTATCTCCACCCTGCTACCAAGAAAATACTTTCACCCTGCCACCATACAGCAGGTGAATGCAAGCATTTAAACCTAATGTCTACCTGGCCCACCACTCCACCCTGGACTAATGTCTACCAGGTCCACCACTCCACCCTGGACTATTGTCTACCTGGCCCACCACTCCACCCTGGACTAATGTCTACCTGGCCCACCACTCCACCCTGGACTAATGTCTACCTGGCCCACCACTCCACCCTGGACTAATGTCTACCTGGCCCACCACTCCACCCTGGACTAATGTCTACCTGGCCCACCACTCCACCCTGGACTAATGTCTACCTGGCCCACCACTCCACCCTGGACTAATGTCTACCTGGCCCACCACTCCACCCTGGACTAATGTCTACCTGGCCCACCACTCCACCCTGGACTAATGTCTACCTGGCCCACCACTCCACCCTGGACTAATGTCTACCTGGCCCACCACTCCACCCTGGACTAATGTCTACCTGGCCCACCACTCCACCCTGGACTAATGTCTACCTGGCCCACCACTCCACCCTGGACTAATGTCTACCTGGCCCACCACTCCACCCTGAACTTGAACAGCCTTTACGACCAGGTCCACCTCTACAAGGCAGCAGTCCCAACTTTTACCAGGACCCTGAAGAACGTCATCCTCAACCGTAGCCCCAGCACCTTACGCAGGAGCAACAGAGCAACGGACACCCTGCCAGACCTGCAAGACCCCCTCCTGAAGGACCTGCACCGAGAGAACCCACACCAAGAGAGGACCTACACCCAGACCACAGCATCACCAGCCACACCCCAACCAGCTGAGACCACCCCAAACAAACCCAGACCACAGCATCCCCAGCCACACCTCAACCAGCTGAGACCACCCCCCAAACAAACCCTGACTACACCCTATAAAGGCCCTCCCATATCAGACCTATGCCCCTTCTGCCCACCCCATGCCCCTCGCCCCTGGTGCAAGGACCTCAACATGACAGCAGGACATATGCCCAGGCTGTGATCAGAGCAACAGACCCAACTCCCACTATTACACCCACCCAAGCCCCATCCTGCAACAGGCCTAACCCCCACTATTACACCCGCCCAAGCTCCATCCCCCACCCTCCACCCAAGGACCTCAACCGCACATATGCCCAGGTCGTGAGCAGAGCAATGGGCCAACCCCCACTAACGCAGAGTGCGGTTAAAATTGGCAAAAAAAACACACGCATTTCTTTTCACCGGGCCGTGGGGCGAGACAGGGCCGTGGGGTGAGACAGGGCCGGGGGGTGAGACAGGGCTGGGGTGAGACAGGGCTGGGGTGTGAGACAGGGCTGGGGTGTGAGACAGGGCCGTGGGGTGAGACAGGGCCGGGGGGTGAGACAGGGCCGTGGGGTGAGACAGGGCCGTGGGGTAAGACAGGGCCGTGGGGTGAGACAGGGCCGTGGGGTGAGACAGGGATGCAGCTTAAGCCCCACCCTCTTCAACATATATATCAACGAATTGGCGAGGGCACTAGAACAGTCTGCAACACCCGGCCAGAATCTGAAGTCAAATGTCTGCTGTTTTCTCATGATCTGGTGCTTCTGTCCACAACCAAGGAGGGCCTACAGCCGCACCTAGATCTTCTGCATGCATTCTGACCTGGGCCCTGACTGTAAACCTCAGTAAGACTAAAATAATGGTGTTCCAAAAAAGGTCCAGTTGCCAGGACCACGAATACAAATTCCATCTAGACACCGTTGCCCTAGAGCACACAAAACACTACACATACCTCGGCCTAAACATCAGCGCCACAGGTAACTTCCACAAAGCTGTGAACGATCTGAGAGACAAGGCAAGAAGGGCATTCTATGC
>NW_024057899.1:15000-79402 GCF_016432855.1 Salvelinus namaycush
TCAATGATCGGCTATGAAAAGCCAACTGACATTTACTCCTGAGGTGCTGACTTGTTGCACCCTCGACAACTACTGTGATTATTATTATTTGACCATGCTGGTCATTTATGAACATTTGAACATCTTGGCCATGTTCTGTTATAATCTCCACCCGGCACAGCCAGAAGAGGACTGGCCACCCCTCATTGCCTGGTTCCTCTCTAGGTTTCTTCCTAGGTTTTGGCCTTTCTAGGGAGTTTTTCCTAGCCACCGTGCTTCTATACCTGCATTGCTTGCTGTTTGGGGTTTTAGGCTGGATTTCTGTACAGCACTTTGAGATATCAGCTGATGTAAGAAGGGCTTTATAAATACATTTGATTTGATTTGATTTAATGATATTCACCCATGTAATGACATTCACCCATGTAATGACATTCACCCATGTAATGACATTCACCCATGTAATGACATTCACCCATGTAATGATATTCACCCATGTAATGATATTCACCCATGTAATGATATTCACCCATGTAATGACATTCACCCATGTAATGACATTCACCCATGTAATGATATTCACCCATGTAATGATATTCACCCATGTAATGATATCCACCCATGTAATGATATTCACCCATGTAATGATATTCACCCATGTAATGATATTCACCCATGTAATGATATTCACCCATGTAATGATATTCACCCATGTATTCTTAAAGAATAACTTAGAAACGCTTCATGAACTTAGTTCAACTGTCGTACCCCATCAGAATCCCACATTTAGGCTTGTTACACTCCACTGTTTGTAAACTTTGTAATTGTAAACAAACACTGTATAGCCTGATAACATAGTTAAAACTATAACTTACAGATCATGGATGGTCAGTCCTTGCATCCATAGCTCCGTTTAAGAATTAAAGAGTAGTTACCTTTCTCCAGCCCCATCCCTCAACTTTTTACTGAAACAGTGGTGGGGGAAACGCTTTGTTATTGTTTCAACTACGGATTTCCCCTTTTAAAGATTCATAAACAAATAACAAACCACATGTTTTAACTATTTATAGATGGGAAATGACATTTAAAGCCAGTGTGTTTTTGCCTTGCCGTTACATTGATCTTTGACCTTACCTGGAGAAGAGGGTTAAGAACCTATACAGGAATTACAATCTGATTGTATCTCTGTGGTTTAGAGGAGGAGAGGTAGAGCCAAAAGTAGTGCACTACATAGGGAATAGGGTGCATTACATAGGGAATAGGGTGCATTACATAGGGATAAGTGTGCATTACATAGGGAATAGGGTGCATTACATAGGGAATAGGGTGCATTACATAGGGAATAGGGTGCATTACTTAGGGAATAGGGTGCATTATTTAGGGAATAGGGTGCATTACATAGGGAATAGGGTGCATTACATAGGGAATAGGGTGCATTACATAGGGAATAGGGTGCATTACTTAGGGGATATGCTGCCATTTGGGACGTAGTCTATAGTGATTTCATTTGGAGGTTAGGATAAGGTAAATGTTTTATTATATTAAACCTTTAATTCATATTTTACAATTCACTAGGTATCCTCCTTTCCCTTTATTTAACTAGGCAAATCAGTTAAGAACAAATTATTATTTACAATCACGGCCTACATAGCAGGTATACGTTTCCCAGTGTCCTCTGCTGTGATCCCTCCATATCATCCATTATTAAACAGGATCAGCATACAGGGGTGATCAGGAAGCACTCTACTCCCACCGCTCAAATGCATCTTTATTTCATTATAATAAATGCCATGGAAACTAGGTCATTGAATACCATTGTCAGTATTGTATAGTACCAGTCAAAAGTTTGGACACACCTACTCATTCAAGGGCTTTTCATTATTTTTTACTATTTTCTACATTGTAGAATAATAGTGAAGACATCAAAACTATGAAATAACACATATGGAATCATGTAGTAACCAAAAAAAGTGTTAAGCAAATCAAAATGTATTTTAGATTTTAGATTCTTCTAAGTAGCCACTTTGCCTTAATGACAGTTTTGCATTCTCTCAAACAACTTCAGTCACATGGAATGCTTTTCCAACAGTCTTGAAGGAGTTCCCTCATATGCTGAGCACTTGTTGGCTGCTTTTCCTTCACTCTGCGGTCCAACTCATCCCAAACCATCTCAATTGGGTTGAGGTCGGGGGATTGTGGAGGCCAGGTCATCTGATGCAGCACTCCATCACTCTCCTTCTTGGTGAAATAGCCCTTACACAGCCTGGAGGTGTGTTTTAAGTCATTGTCCTGATGAAAAACATGATGGTCCCACTAAGCGCAAACCGGATGGGATGGCTTATCGTTGCAGAATGCTGTGGTAGCCATGCTGGTTAAGTGTGCCTTGAATTCTAAATTAATCACAGTCATCACACCTCCTCCTCCATGCTTCACGGTGGGAACCACACACGCGGAGATCATTCGTTCACCTACTCTGCGTCTCACAAAGACACTGCGGTTGGAACCAAAAATCTGAAATTTTGACTCATCAGACCAAATGACAGATTTCCACCAGTCTAACGTCCATTGCTTGTGTTTGTTTGTTTGTATAGCCAAATAAGGATTTTTATCTGTTTATCTTTTATCTTGACTCATCAGACCAAATGACAGATTTCCACCAGTCTAACGTCCATTGCTTGTGTTTGTTGGCCCAAGCAAGTCTCTTATTATTACTGGTGTCCTTTAGTAGTGGTTTCTTTGTAGCAATCCGAAAGCCTGATTCAAGCAGTTTCCTCTGAACAGTTGATGTTGAGAGGTGTCTGCTACTTGAACTCTGAAGCAATTATTTGGGCTGCAATCTGAGGTGCAGTTAACTCTAATGAACTTGTCCTCTGCAGCAGAGGTAACTCTGGGTCTTCCTTTGCTGTGGCGGTCCTCATGAGAGCCAGTTTCATCATAGCGCTTGATGGTTTTTGAAACTGCATTGAATAAACTTTAAAAGTTCTTTAAATGTTCCGTATTGACTGACCTTCATGTCTTAAAGTACTGCTGGACTGACCTTCATGTCTTAAAGTAATGCTGGACTGACCTTCATGTGTTAAAGTACTGATGGACTGACCTTCATGCCTTAAAGTAATGATGGACTGACCTTCATGCCTTAAAGTAATGATGGACTGACCTTCATGTCTTAAAGTAATGCTGGACTGACCTTCATGTCTTAAAGTACTGCTGGACTGACCTTCATGTCTTAAAGTACTGCTGGACTGTTTCTCTTTGCTTATTGGAGCTGTTCTTGCCATAATATGGACTTGGTATTTTACCAAATAGGGCTATCTTCTGTATAACACCCCTACCTTGTCACGACACAACTGACAGGCCCCCGTCACTGGGCAGCTCGCGGCCGGGTTTCCCTTTGTGTCCGTGATAGTTTTCAAGGCCTGCCACATCCGACGAGCGTCAGAGCCGGTGTAGTAGGATTCAATCTTAGTCCTGTATTGATGCTTTGCCTGTTTGATGGTTCGTCGGAGGGTGTAGTGGGATTTCTCACCTAGCTATCTTAAGATGAATATACTAACTACTGTGATATGTGGTTGTCTCACCTAGCTATCTGAATATACTAACTACTGTGATATGTGGTTGTCTCACCTAGCTATCTGAATATACTAACTACTGTGATATGTGGTTGTCTCACCTAGCTATCTGAATATACTAACTACTGTGATATGTGGTTGTCCCACCTAGCTATCTGAATATACTAACTACTGTGATATGTGGTTGTCTCACCAAGCTATCTGAATATGAATATACTAACTACTGTGATATGTGGTTGTCCACCTAGCTATCTTAAGATGAATGAACTAACTGTAAGTGGCTCTGGATAAGAATGTCTGCTAAATTATTAACACGTACATAGTATACTACGTTTGAGCAGGGCCCTATGGGGAACAAGATGTCTCCTCTGTCTCTAAATGACTGCTGTGAACCACAGAGAGAATGCCCCGGTACAGTAGTTGTGCTTTTCACTGAGGCATCTGAAAGAACCTCTCCTTAAAAATAAGACTTGTGTAATTTAATACGAGTCACAATGGATTTAACTGATAATGAGGCAACCGTACAATTAAAAACAATCTGAGGAGAGAAAAAATATATTTAAGTTCTGGTGAATCTTTAGTGGACTATACTATACAGTGATTGTCTGTATAGTAATGTTGGACGGTGATTGTCTGTACAGTAATGTTTGACGGTGATTGTCTGTATAGTAATGTTTGACGGTGATTGTCTGTACAGTAATGTTTGACGGTGATTGTCTGTATAGTAATGTTTGACGGTGATTGTCTGTACAGTAATGTTTGACGGTGATTGTCTGTATAGTAATGTTTGACGGTGATTGTCTGTATAGTAATGTTGGACGGTGATTGTCTGTATAGTAATGTTGGACGGTGATTGTCTGTATAGTAATGTTTGACGGTGATTGTCTGTATAGTAATGTTTGACGGTGATTGTCTGTATAGTAATGTTGGACGGTGATTGTCTGTATAGTAATGTTTGACGGTGATTGTCTGTATAGTAATGTTTGACGGTGATTGTCTGTATAGTAATGTTGGACGGTGATTGTCTGTATAGTAATGTTTGACGGTGATTGTCTGTATAGTAATGTTTGACGGTGATTGTCTGTACAGTAATGTTTGATGGTGATTGTCTGTACAGTAATGTTTGACGGTGATTGTCTGTATAGTAATGTTTGACGGTGATTGTCTGTACAGTAATGTTTGACGGTGATTGTCTGTATAGTAATGTTTGACGGTGATTGTCTGTATAGTCATGTTTGACGGTGATTGTCTGTATAGTAATGTTTGACGGTGATTGTCTGTATAGTCATGTTTGACGGTGATTGTCTGTATAGTAATGTTTGACGGTGATTGTCTGTATAGTAATGTTGGACGGTGATTGTCTGTATAGTAATGTTTGACGGTGATTGTCTGTATAGTCATGTTTGACGGTGATTGTCTGTATAGTAATGTTTGACGGTGATTGTCTGTATAGTAATGTTGGACGGTGATTGTCTGTATAGTCATGTTTGACGGTGATTGTCTGTATAGTAATGTTGGACGGTGATTGTCTGTATAGTAATGTTGGACGGTGATTGTCTGTATAGTAATGTTTGACGGTGATTGTCTGTATAGTAATGTTGGACGGTGATTGTCTGTATAGTAATGTTGGACGGTGATTGTCTGTATAGTAATGTTTTAACCTGGAGCTATTGTTCTGTTGAGGACACTATCACTCCCTCAGGGACACTCATCATGGTGGCTGTGGATGCGTCCTAGTTGGCACCCTGTTTCATACATAGTGCACTATTTTTGACAAGAGTTGTTTTGTACCCTATGGGCTCTGGTCAAAAGTAGTGCACACTACTGCTTTGTTGTCTGTACTCAGATTATTGCACGGTTTGCTTTTCTAGTGATAACACTGGTCCAAGTTATAACACTGGTCCTAGTTATAACACTGGTCCTAGTTATAACACTCACTAGTGATAACACTGGCCCTAGTTATAACACTCACTAGTGATAACACTGGCCCTAGTTATAACACTCACTAGTGATAACACTGGTCCTAGTGATAACACTGGTCCTAGTGATAACACTGGTCCTAGTTATAACACTGGTCCTAGTTATAACACTGGTCCTAGTTATAACACTGGTCCTAGTTATAACGCTGGTCCTAGTTATAACACTGGTCCTAGTTATAACACTGGTCCTAGTCATAACACTGGTCCTAGTTATAACACTGGTCCTAGTTATAACGCTGGTCCTAGTTATAACACTGGTCCTAGTTATAACACTGGTCCTAGTTATAACACTGGTCCTAGTTATAACACTGGTCCTAGTTATAACGCTGGTCCTAGTGATAACACTGGTCCAAGTTATAACACTGGTCCTAGTTATAACACTGGTCCTAGTTATAACACTGGTCCTAGTTATAACACTGGTCCTAGTTATAACACTGGCCCTAGTTATAACACTCACTAGTGATAACACTGGTCCTAGTTATAACACTGGTCCTAGTTATAACACTCACTAGTGATAACACTGGTCCTAGTTATAACACTGGCCCTAGTTATAACACTCACTAGTGATAACACTGGTCCTAGTTATAACACTGGTCCTAGTCATAACACTGGTCCTAGTTATAACACTGGTCCTAGTTATAACGCTGGTCCTAGTTATAACGCTGGTCCTAGTGATAACACTGGTCCAAGTTATAACACTGGTCCAAGTTATAACGCTGGTCCTAGTTATAACACTGGTCCTAGTTATTACACTGGTCCTAGTTATAACACTGGTCCTAGTGATAACACTGGTCCTAGTTATAACACTCACTAGTTTTGTGTTATAGTGTTATAACTAGGACCAGCGTTATAACTAGGACCAGCGTTATAACTAGGACCAGTGGTATAACTAGGGCCAGCGTTATAACTAGGACCAGCGTTATAACTAGGACCAGTGTTATAACTAGGACCAGTGTTATAACTAGGACCAGCGTTATAACTAGGACCAGTGTTATCACTAGGACCAGTGTTATAACTAGGACCAGTGTTATAACTAGGACCAGCGTTATAACTAGGACCAGTGTTATAACTAGGACCAGTGTTATAACTAGGACCAGCGTTATAACTAGGACCAGTGTTATAACTAGGACCAGTGTTATAACCAGTGTTATAACTAGGACCAGTGTAATAACTAGGACCAGTGTTATAACTAGGACCAGTGTTATAACTAGGACCAGCGTTATAACTAGGACCAGCGTTATAACTAGGACCAGCGTTATAACTAGGACCAGCGTTATAACTAGGACCAGCGTTATAACTAGGACCAGTGTTATAACTAGGACCAGTGTTATAACTAGGACCAGTGTTATCACTAGTGAGTGTTATAACTAGGACCAGTGTTATAACTAGGACCAGTGTTATAACTAGGACCAGTGGTATAACTAGGACCAGTGTTATAACTAGGACCAGTGGTATAACTAGTGTTATAACTAGGACCAGCGTTATAACTAGGACCAATGGTATAACTAGGACCAGTGGTATAACTAGTGGTATAACTAGTGGTATAACTAGTGGTATAACTAGTGGTATAACCAGTGGTATAACTATAACTAGTGGTATAACTAGTGGTATAACTAGTGGTATAACTAGTGGTATAACTAGTGGTATAACCAGTGGTATAACTATAACTAGTGGTATAACTAGTGGTATAACTAGTGGTATAACTAGTGGTATAACTAGTGGTATAACCAGTGGTATAACTATAACTAGTGGTATAACTAGCTTCCTAATTCAACATGTACATGCAGCTCCTTTTGAGATTAATTTAATTAATTAAGTGATTTAGAGAAAACCAGGGGCTATGAGTACATTTTAGTTATTTTAGATTACCTAACAACATGTACACAAGCCTACCCCAGCAGAAACAAGTCAGGGAAAACCGCAGCAAAAAATAAGGCTTTTATGAAGACTTCTTCCCAAAGTTCGGCTTTGTGTAAAAAAAATCCATCACGACCAGGAAAGAGAGTTTGAAAATCATTAAATCAGAGCCGTAGGGGAATAGCCAATTCCAGAACCCCTCCATATCATCCACAGGGGAATCCGGCGGAGAGATTTAACCTTATACTATTGGCAATGTTGCACACTAGATGAAGAGAAAAAGGCCAACTGGGGTGATTATCTAAACAAGGTCATTCAACAGGGGTGATTATCTTAACAAGGTCATTCAACTGGGGTGATTATCTTAACAAGGTCATTCAACTGGGGTGATTATCTAAACAAGGTCATTCAACAGGGGGTGATTATCTAAACAAGGTCATTCAACAGGGGTGATTATCTTAACAAGGTCGTTCAACTGGGGTGATTATCTAAACAAGGTCATTCAACTGGGGTGATTATCTTAACAAGGTCATTCAACTGGGGTGATTATCTAAACAAGGTCATTCAACAGGGGGTGATTATCTAAACAAGGTCATTCAACAGAGGGTGATTATCTAAACAAGGTCATTCAACTGGGGTGGTTACCTAAACAAGGTCATTCAACAGGGGGTGATTATCTTAACAAGGTCATTCAACAGAGGGTGATTATCTTAACAAGGTCATTCAACTGGGGTGATTATCTAAACAAGGTCATTCAACAGAGGGTGATTATCTAAACAAGGTCATTCAACAGAGGGTGATTATCTTAACAAGGTCATTCAACAGAGGGTGATTATCTTAACAAGGTCATTCAACTGGGGTGATTATCTAAACAAGGTCATTCAACAGAGGGTGATTAACTAAACAAGGTCATTCAACAGAGGGTGATTATCTAAACAAGGTCATTCAACTGGGGTGGTTACCTAAACAAGGTCATTCAACAGGGGGTGATTATCTTAACAAGGTCATTCAACAGAGGGTGATTATCTTAACAAGGTCATTCAACTGGGGTGATTATCTAAACAAGGTCATTCAACAGAGGGTGATTATCTAAACAAGGTCATTCAACAGAGGGTGATTATCTTAACAAGGTCATTCAACAGAGGGTGATTATCTTAACAAGGTCATTCAACTGGGGTGATTATCTAAACAAGGTCATTCAACTGGGGTGGTTATCTAAACAAGGTCATTCAACAGGGGGTGATTATCTTAACAAGGTCATTCAACAGAGGGTGATTATCTTAACAAGGTCATTCAACTGAGGGTGATTATCTAAACAAGGTCATTCAACAGAGGGTGATTATCTAAACAAGGTCATTCAACTGGGGTGATTATCTAAACAAGGTCATTCAACAGAGGGTGATTATCTAAACAAGGTCATTCAACAGAGGGTGATTATCTAAACAAGGTCATTCAACAGAGGGTGATTATCTAAACAAGGTCATTCAACTGGGGTGATTATCTAAACAAGGTCATTCAACAGAGGGTGATTATCTTAACAAGGTCATTCAACTGGGGTGATTATCTAAACAAGGTCATTCAACTGGGGTGATTATCTTAACAAGGTCATTCAACAGAGGGTGATTATCTAAACAAGGTCATTCAACTGGGGTGATTATCTAAACAAGGTCATTCAACTGGGGTGATTATCTTAACAAGGTCATTCAACAGAGGGTGGTTATCTAAACAAGGTCATTCAACAGAGGGTGATTATCTTAACAAGGTCATTCAACTGGGGTGATTATCTAAACAAGGTCATTCAACAGAGGGTGATTATCTAAACAAGGTCATTCAACTGGGGTGATTATCTAAGCAAGGTCATTCAACAGAGGGTGATTATCTAAACAAGGTCATTCAACAGAGGGTGATTATCTTAACAAGGTCATTCAACAGAGGGTGATTATCTAAACAAGGTCATTCAACTGGGGTGATTATCTAAACAAGGTCATTCAACAGAGGGTGATTATCTAAACAAGGTCATTCAACAGAGGGTGATTATCTAAACAAGGTCATTCAACTGGGGTGATTATCTAAACAAGGTCATTCAACAGGGGGTGATTATCTTAACAAGGTCATTCAACTGGGGTGATTATCTAAACAAGGTCATTCAACAGGGGTGATTATCTTAACAAGGTCATTCAACTGGGGTGATTATCTAAACAAGGTCATTCAACAGAGGGTGATTATCTAAACAAGGTCATTCAACTGGGGTGATTATCTAAACAAGGTCATTCAACAGGGGGTGATTATCTTAACAAGGTCATTCAACTGGGGTGATTATCTAAACAAGGTCATTCAACAGAGGGTGATTATCTAAACAAGGTCATTCAACTGGGGTGATTATCTAAGCAAGGTCATTCAACAGAGGGTGATTATCTAAACAAGGTCATTCAACAGAGGGTGATTATCTTAACAAGGTCATTCAACAGAGGGTGATTATCTAAACAAGGTCATTCAACTGGGGTGATTATCTAAACAAGGTCATTCAACAGAGGGTGATTATCTAAACAAGGTCATTCAACAGAGGGTGATTATCTAAACAAGGTCATTCAACAGAGGGTGATTATCTTAACAAGGTCATTCAACTGGGGTGATTATCTAAACAAGGTCATTCAACTGGGGTGATTATCTAAACAAGGTCATTCATGTATATTTTATTTATTTTGTTTTTTATTTAACTCAATTGCTATATAATATATAATTGCACCACCAGTCATGCTACTGGGTTCTCACTGTATTTTATTATTTTAGCTCCACTGCTACCTGTTGACCTTGTCTTTGGGTTACAGTTAAAGACACAGGAGAAATCATACCAGAATTGTGCTAACAAGTGGCAGCAACAGATGGCGGAAGCCTATGACATCGCCATAAGAAACAGCAAAGGACAAAGCCTACCACGAACGGAAGCAATTGAGTTGGGTTCCGGTCCCAGGGGACCGTGTGCTGGGGAGGAACACGTCAGAGCGTAGGTGACCGGGAAAGCTAAGATCACACTGGGAGGATTCGAGGAAAGGTGATGACAGCCCTGTCTATGAGGTCAAACCCGAGAGGGGTACAGGCAGGACCCGGATTCTGCATCGCAATATGCTCATGTCATGTAATTCCCTACCCTTTGAGGAACCTGTTCAAGCACTGAGTTTAAGTCTGTGGAGAAGGGAACCACCCCAGCATAGAGGACTGTGGAGAAGGGAACCACCTCAGCATAGAGGACTGTGGAGAAGGGAACCACCCCAGGATAGAGGACTGTAGAGAAGGGAACCACCTCAGGGTAGAGGACTGTGGAGAAGGGAACCACCCCAGGATAGAGGTCTGTGGAGAAGGGAACCACCCCAGCATAGAGGTCTGTGGAGAAGGGAACCACCCCAGCATAGAGGACTGTGGAGAAGGGAACCACCTCAGGATAGAGGTCTGTGGAGAAGGGAACCACCTCAGGATAGAGGACTGTGGAGAAGGGAACCACCTCAGGATAGAGGACTGTGGAGAAGGGAACCACCCCAGGGTAGAGGTCTGTGGAGAAGGGAACCACCCCAGCATAGAGGACTGTGGAGAAGGGAACCACCCCAGGATAGAGGACTGTGGAGAAGGGAACCACCTCAGGATAGAGGACTGTGGAGAAGGGAACCACCCCAGGGTAGAGGTCTGTGGAGAAGGGAACCACCCCAGGATAGAGGACTGTGGAGAAGGGAACCACCCCAGGATAGAGGTCTGTGGAGAAGGGAACCACCCCAGCATAGAGGACTGTGGAGAAGGGAACCACCCCAGGATAGAGGTCTGTGGAGAAGGGAACCACCCCAGGATAGAGGACTGTGGAGAAGGGAACCACCCCAGGATAGAGGACTGTGGAGAAGGGAACCACCCCAGGATAGAGGTCTGTGGAGAAGGGAACCACCCCAGCATAGAGGTCTGTGGAGAAGGGAACCACCCCAGGATAGAGGTCTGTGATGAAGGGAACCACCCCAGCATAGAGGTCTGTGGAGAAGGGAACCACCCCAGGATAGAGGTCTGTGGAGAAGGGAACCACCCCAGGATAGAGGTCTGTGGAGAAGGGAACCACCCCAGCATAGAGGTCTGTGGAGAAGGGAACCACCCCAGGATAGAGGACTGTGGAGAAGGGAACCACCCCAGCATAGAGGACTGTGGAGAAGGGAACCACCCCAGGATAGAGGACTGTGGAGAAGGGAACCACCCCAGGATAGAGGACTGTGGAGAAGGGAACCACCCCAGGATAGAGGACTGTGGAGAAGGGGTCACCTCAGCATAGAGGTCTGTGGAGAAGGGAACCACCTCAGGATAGAGGACTGTGGAGAAGGGAACCACCCCAGGATAGAGGTCTGTGGAGAAGGGAACCACCTCAGCATAGAGGTCTGTGGAGAAGGGAACCACCTCAGGATAGAGGACTGTGGAGAAGGGAACCACCCCAGCAAAAGCAGCAAAATGCTGGGAGCGCTGAGTCTGAGAGCTCAGATGAGGATTCTTATCCAATATTCATCAACAGGCCACTTAGGGATGATGAGAGCAGACAGAGTAGCACACAGCTAGCACCAGGTAATGGTGAGGAACAGGACAGGGTCAGACCGAACAGGACAGGGTCAGACCAAACAGGACAGGGTCAGACCGAACAGGACAGGGTCAGACTGAACAGGACAGGGTCAGACCGAACAGAACAGGGTCAGACCGAGCAGGACAGGGTCAGACCGAGCAGGACAGGGTCAGACCGAACAGAACAGGGTCAGACCGAGCAGGACAGGGTCAGACCGAACAGGACAGGGTCAGACCGAACAGGACAGGGTCACACCGAACAGGACAGGGTCAGACCGAACAGGACAGGGTCAGACCGAACAGGACAGGGTCAGACCGAACAGGACAGGGTCAGACCGAACAGGACAGGGTCAGACCGAGCAGGACAGGGTCAGACCGAACAGAACAGGGTCAGACCGAGCAGGACAGGGTCAGACCGAACAGGACAGGGTCAGACCGAACAGGACAGGGTCAGACCGAACAGGACAGGGTCAGACCGAACAGGACAGGGTCAGACCGAGCAGGACAGGGTCAGACCGAACAGAACAGGGTCAGACCGAGCAGGACAGGGTCAGACCGAACAGGACAGGGTCAGACTGAACAGGACAGGGTCAGACCGAACAGAACAGGGTCAGACCGAACAGGACAGGGTCAGACCGAACAGGACAGGGTCAGACCGAGCAGGACAGGGTCAGACCGAACAGGACAGGGTCAGACCGAACAGGACAGGGTCAGACCGAACAGGACAGGGTCAGACCGAACAGAACAGGGTCAGACCGAACAGAACAGGGTCAGACGAGCAGGACAGGGTCAGACCGAACAGAACAGGGTCAGACCGAACAGGACAGGGTCAGACCGAGCAGGACAGGGTCAGACCGAACAGAACAGGGTCAGACCGAACAGAACAGGGTCAGACCGAACAGAACAGGGTCAGACGAGCAGGACAGGGTCAGACCGAACAGAACAGGGTCAGACCGAACAGGACAGGGTCAGACCGAGCAGGACAGGGTCAGACCGAACAGAACAGGGTCAGACCGAGCAGGACAGGGTCAGACCGAACAGGACAGGGTCAGACTGAACAGGACAGGGTCAGACCGAACAGGACAGGGTCAGACCGAACAGAACAGGGTCAGACCGAACAGGACAGGGTCAGACCGAACAGGACAGGGTCAGACCGAACAGAACAGGGTCAGACCGAACAGAAGAGGGTCAGACCGAGCAGGACAGGGTCAGACCGAACAGAACAGGGTCAGACCGAGCAGGACAGGGTCAGACCGAACAGGACAGGGTCAGACTGAACAGGACAGGGTCAGACCGAACAGGACAGGGTCAGACCGAACAGAACAGGGTCAGACCGAACAGGACAGGGTCAGACCGAACAGGACAGGGTCAGACCGAGCAGGACAGGGTCAGACTGAACAGGACAGGGTCAGACCGAACAGGACAGGGTCAGACCGAACAGGACAGGGTCAGACCGAACAGGACAGGGTCAGACTGAACAGGACAGGGTCAGACCGAACAGGACAGGGTCAGACCGAACAGGACAGGGTCAGACCGAACAGGACAGGGTCAGACTGAACAGGACAGGGTCAGACCGAACAGAACAGGGTCAGACCGAACAGGGTCAGACCGAACAGGGTCAGACCGAGCAGGACAGGGTCAGACCGAACAGGACAGGGTCAGACCGAACAGAACAGGGTCAGACCGAACAGGACAGGGTCAGACCGAACAGGACAGGGTCAGACCGAACAGAACAGGGTCAGACCGAACAGAACAGGGTCAGACCGAACAGAACAGGGTCAGACCGAGCAGGACAGGGTCAGACGAACAGGGCAGGGTCAGACCGAACAGGACAGGGTCAGACCGAGCAGGACAGGGTCAGACCGAGCAGGACAGGGTCAGACCGAACAGGACAGGGTCAGACTGAACAGGACAGGGTCAGACCGAACAGGACCGGGTCAGACCGAACAGGACAGGGTCAGACTGAACAGGACAGGGTCAGACTGAACAGAACAGGGTCAGACTGAACAGGACAGGGTCAGACCGAACAGGACAGGGTCAGACCGAACAGAACAGGGTCAGACTGAACAGGACAGGGTCAGACCGAACAGAACAGGGTCAGACTGAACAGAACAGGGTCAGACCGAACTGGACAGGGTCAGACCGAACAGGACAGGGTCAGACCGAGCAGGACAGGGTCAGACCAAACAGGACAGGGTCAGACCGAACAGGACAGGGTCAGACTGAACAGGACAGGGTCACGCGGAACAGAACAGGGTCAGACCGAACAGGACAGGGTCTTCAGGGAGACCCCGGAGAGGAAAGGGGGAAATATGGAGAAAAAGAAACGAGGGATCAGAGACCCAGTCATCCCATGGTGAAAGAAGGCTCAGAGACCCAGTCATCCCATGGTGAAAGAAGGCTCAGAGACCCAGTCATCCCATGGTGAAAGAAGGCTCAGTGACCCAGTCATCCCATGGTGAAAGAAGGCTCAGTGACCCAGTCATCCCATGGTGAAAGAAGGCTCAGAGACCCAGTCATCCCATGGTGAAAGAAGGCTCAGAGACCCAGTCATCCCATGGTGAAAGAAGGCTCAGAGACTCAGTCATCCCATGGTGAAAGAAGGCTCAGAGACCCAGTCATCCCATGGTGAAAGAAGGCTCAGAGACCCAGTCATCCCATGGTGAAAGAAGGCTCAGAGACTCAGTCATCCCATGGTGAAAGAAGGCTCAGAGACTCAGTCATCCCATGGTGAAAGAAGGCTCAGAGACCCAGTCATCCCATGGTGAAAGAAGGCTCAGAGACTCAGTTATCCCATGGTGAAAGAAGGCTCAGAGACTCAGTCATCCCATGGTGAAAGAAGGCTCAGAGACCCAGTCATCCCATGGTGAAAGAAGGCTCAGAGACCCAGTCATCCCATGGTGAAAGAAGGCTCAGAGACTCAGTCATCCCATGGTGAAAGAAGGCTCAGAGACTCAGTCATCCCATGGTGAAAGAAGGCTCAGAGACTCAGTCATCCCATGGTGAAAGAAGGCTCAGAGACTCAGTCATCCCATGGTGAAAGAAGGCTCAGAGACTCAGTCATCCCATGGTGAAAGAAGGCTCAGAGACCCAGTCATCCCATGGTGAAAGAAGGCTCAGAGACTCAGTCATCCCATGGTGAAAGAAGGCTCAGAGACTCAGTCATCCCATGGTGAAAGAAGGCTCAGAGACCCAGTCATCCCATGGTGAAAGAAGGCTCAGAGACCCAGTCATCCCATGGTCAAAGAAAGCTCAGAGACTCAGTCATCCCATGGTGAAAGAAGGCTCAGAGACTCAGTCATCCCATGGTGAAAGAAGGCTCAGAGACCCAGTCATCCCATGGTGAAAGAAGGCTCAGAGACCCAGTCATCCCATGGTGAAAGAAGGCTCAGTGACTCAGTCATCCCATGGTGAAAGAAGGCTCAGAGACCCAGTCATCCCATGGTGAAAGAAGGCTCAGAGACCCAGTCATCCCATGGTGAAAGAAGGCTCAGTGACTCAGTCATCCCATGGTGAAAGAAGGCTCAGTGACTCAGTCATCCCATGGTGAAAGAAGGCTCAGAGACTCAATCATCCCATGGTGAAAGAAGGCTCAGTGACTCAGTCATCCCATGGTGAAAGAAGGCTCAGTGACTCAGTCATCCCATGGTGAAAGAAGGCTTAGTGACTCAGTCATCCTATGGTGAAAGAAGGCTCAGTGACTCAGTCATCCCATGGTGAAAGAAGGCTCAGAGACTCAGTCATCCCATGGTGAAAGAAGGCTCAGTGACTCAGTCATCCCATGGTGAAAGAAGGCTCAGAGACCCAGTCATCCCATGGTGAAAAAAGGCTCAGAGACCCAGTCATCCCATGGTGAAAGAAGGCTCAGTGACTCAGTCATCCCATGGTGAAAGAAGGCTCAGAGACTCAATCATTCCATGGTGAAAGAAGGCTCAGAGACTCAATCATTCCATGGTGAAAGAAGGCTCAGAGACTCAATCATTCCATGGTGAAAGAAGGCTCAGAGACCCAGTCATCCCATGGTGAAAAAAGGCTCAGAGACCCAGTCATCCCATGGTGAAAAAAGGCTCAGAGACCCAGTCATCCCATGGTGAAAGAAGGCTCAGAGACCCAGTCATTCTATGGTGAAAGAAGGCTCAGAGACCCAGTCATTCCATGGTGAAAGAAGGCTCAGTGACTCAGTCATCCCATGGTGAAAGAAGGCTCAGAGACTCAGTCATCCCATGGTGAAAGAAGGCTCAGAGACTCAGTCATCCCATGGTGAAAGAAGGCTCAGAGACCCAGTCATCCCATGGTGAAAAAAGGCTCAGAGACCCAGTCATCCCATGGTGAAAGAAGGCTCAGTGACTCAGTCATCCCATGGTGAAAGAAGGCTCAGAGACTCAATCATTCCATGGTGAAAGAAGGCTCAGAGACTCAATCATTCCATGGTGAAAGAAGGCTCAGAGACTCAATCATTCCATGGTGAAAGAAGGCTCAGAGACCCAGTCATCCCATGGTGAAAGAAGGCTCAGAGACTCAGTCATCCCATGGTGAAAGAAGGCTCAGAGACTCAGTCATCCCATGGTGAAAGAAGGCTCAGAGACTCAGTCATCCCATGGTGAAAGAAGGCTCAGAGACTCAGTCATCCCATGGTGAAAGAAGGCTCAGAGACCCAGTCATCCCATGGTGAAGGAAGGCTCAGAGACCCAGTCATTCTATGGTGAAAGAAGGCTCAGAGACCCAGTCATCCCATGGTGAAAGAAGGCTCAGAGACCCAGTCATTCTATGGTGAAAGAAGGCTCAGAGACCCAGTCATCCCATGGTGAAAGAAGGCTCAGAGACTCAGTCATCCCATGGTGAAAGAAGGCTCAGAGACTCAGTCATCCCATGGTGAAAGAAGGCTCAGAGACCCAGTCATCCCATGGTGAAAGAAGGCTCAGAGACTCAATCATTCCATGGTGAAAGAAGGCTCAGAGACTCAGTCATCCCATGGTGAAAGAAGGCTCAGAGACCCAGTCATCCCATGGTGAAAGAAGGCTCAGAGACTCAGTCATCCCATGGTGAAAGAAGGCTCAGAGACCCAGTCATCCCATGGTGAAAGAAGGCTCAGAGACTCAGTCATCCCATGGTGAAAGAAGGCTCAGAGACCCAGTCATCCCATGGTGAAAGAAGGCTCAGTGACTCAGTCATCCCATGGTGAAAGAAGGCTCAAAGACTCAGTCATCCCATGGTGAAAAAAGGCTCAGTGACTCAGTCATCCCATGGTGAAAGAAGGCTCAAAGACTCAGTCATCCCATGGTGAAAGAAGGCTCAGAGACCCAGTCATCCCATGGTGAAAGAAGGCTCAGAGACCCAGTCATCCCATGGTGAAAGAAGGCTCAGAGACTCAGTCATCCCATGGTGAAAGAAGGCTCAGAGACCCAGTCATCCCATGGTGAAAGAAGGCTCAGAGACTCAGTCATCCCATGGTGAAAGAAGGCTCAGAGACCCAGTCATCCCATGGTGAAAGAAGGCTCAGAGACCCAGTCATCCCATGGTGAAAGAAGGCTCAGAGACTCAGTCATCCCATGGTGAAAGAAGGCTCAGAGACCCAGTCATCCCATGGTGAAAGAAGGCTCAGAGACTCAGTCATCCCATGGTGAAAGAAGGCTCAGAGACCCAGTCATCCCATGGTGAAAGAAGGCTCAGAGACTCAGTCATCTCATGGTGAAAGAAGGCTCAGAGACTCAGTCATCCCATGGTGAAAGAAGGCTCAGAGACCCAGTCATCCCATGGTGAAAGAAGGCTCAGAGACTCAGTCATCCCATGGTGAAAGAAGGCTCAGAGACACAGTCATCCCATGGTGAAAGAAGGCTCAGAGACTCAGTCATCCCATGGTGAAAGAAGGCTCAGAGACACAGTCATCCCATGGTGAAAGAAGGCTCAGAGACACAGTCATCCCATGGTGAAAGAAGGCTCAGAGACCCAGTCATCCCATGGTGAAAGAAGGCTCAGAGACCCAGTCATCCCATGGTCAAAGAAAGCTCAGAGACTCAGTCATCCCATGGTGAAAGAAGGCTCAGAGACACAGTCATCCCATGGTGAAAGAAGGCTCAGAGACACAGTCATCCCATGGTGAAAGAAGGCTCAGAGACTCAGTCATCCCATGGTGAAAGAAGGCTCAGAGACTCAGTCATAAAATGAAGAAGTGGCCACTGATTCATTGGGGTCACCAATGGCCTGACCATGGGTGTATCACATCTGTCCGTGATTGGGGCGGCGCACAATTGGCCCAGCGTCGTCCGGGTTTGACTGTCCACGGGACGGTTGAGCTAACGTAGGCTAACGTGATTAGCATGAGGTTGTAAGAAACAAAACAAAAGTCCCAGGACATAGACATATCTGATATGGGCAGAAAGCTTAAATTCTTGTTAATCTAACTGCACTGTCCAATTTACAGTAGCTATTACAGTGAAAAAATACCATGCTATTGTTTGAGGAGAGTGCACAATTATGAACTTGAAAATGTATGAATCAAACAATTAGGCACATTTGAGCAGTCTTGACACAACATTTTGAATCCATATACAAGATTTCACTGGATCACTCTAAAACATTTCACATACAGTGCTGCCATCTAGTGGCCAGAATCTAAATTGTGCATGGGCTAAAATAATTAATTATGCCATTTCTCTTGGATTTTATTTCAATGATGGTACATTGTCGATATTATCATTTACCAGATCTAATGTGTTATATTCTCCTACATTCCTTTCACATTTCCACAAACTTCAAAGTGTTTCCTTTCAAATGGTATCAATAATATGCATATCCTTGCTTCAGGTCCTGAGCTACAGGCAGTTAGATTTGGGTATGTCATTTTAGGCAACAATTGAAAAAAAAAGGCCGGATCCTTAAGAGGTTTTAATTGACTTGCATAGTTAAATAAAGGTTAAATAAAAAATAAATAAAAATCTTTGTAGTGACTGGGTGTATTGATACACCATCCAAAGTGTAATTAATAACTTCACCATGCTCAAAGGGATATTCAATGTCTGCTTTTTTGTTTTTTTACCCATCTACCAATAGGTGCCCTTCTTTGCAAGGCACTGGAAAACCTCCCTGGTCTTTGTGGTTGAATCTGTGTTTGAAATTCACTGCTGGACTGAGGGACCTTACAGATAATTGTATGTGTGGGTTACAGAGATCAGGTAGTCATTCAAAAATCATATGAAACACTATCATTGTCCATGCAACTTTTTATGTGACTTGTTGAGCACATTTTTACTACTGAATTTATTTAGGCTTGTCATAACAAAGGGGTTATTGACTCAAGAGATTTCAGCTTTTCATTTTTGTATATTTTGTTGAAAATTCCACATTGAAATTATGAGGTGACACAAAATCTCAATTTAATCCATTTCTAATTCAAGCTGTAATAACAAACTGTGTTAAAAGCCCAGGGGTGTGACTTACTTCTGTCTGTCTGTCTGTCTGTCTGTCTGTCTGTCTGTCTGTCTGTCTGTCTGTCTGTCTGTCTCTGTCTGTCTCTCTCTCTCTCTGTCTCTCTCTCTCTGTCTGTCTCTCTCTCGCGCTCTCTCTCTCTCTGTCTGTCTGTCTCTCTCTCTCTGTCTCTCTCTCTCTCTGTCTGTCTCTCTCTGTCTGTCTCTCTCTGTCTGTCTCTCTCTCTCTGTCTCTCTCTGTCTGTCTCTCTCTCTCTGTCTCTCTCTGTCTGTCTCTCTCTCTCTGTCTCTCACTCTCTCTCACTCTCTCTCACTCTCTTTCTCAATTCAATTCAAGGGGCTTTATTGGCATGGGAAACATATGTTAACATTGCCAAAGCAAGTGAGGTAGATAATATACAAAAGTGAAATAAACAATAAAAATGAACAGCTCTCTCGCACTCTCTTTACCTCGAAGATGATGAGGACGTAAACTCCCCCCAGGATGACTGCAGCAATGACCACCTGCCTTTCCGCGGTTACGTAGAGCGACTGGTGGGTCATGGAGAGAGGGACGATGGAGTCGTCCTGGACGAACGCCTGCACCGTAATGATGATGGGGTCACTATGGCGACAGACAGGGAGTCATTTAGTTACTGTAGTCAGTTAACTACTCAGTCGTCCTGGACGAACGCCTGCACCGTAATGATGATGGGGTCACTATGGAGACAGACAGGGAGTCATGGAGACAAGTCGTTGTTGGTTGCTGATCGTTGCTAGACAGCCATTTTCAAGTCTTGCCATAGATTTTCAAGCCGATTCAGTAAAACTTGTAACTAGGCCAGTCAGAACATGTAAATGTCGTCTTGGTCAGCAACTCCAGTTGGAAATTAGACAACCCGGTTTTCCTACTATTCTGTTCCTCAAAACTCCCTAGTCTTTGCCGATGACAAGCATACCCATAACATGATGCAGACACCACAATGTTTGAAAATATGAAGAGTGGTACTCAGTGATGTGAGACTGAACTACTGTCCCCATACAGGACAATCAGACTGAACTACTGTCCCCATACAGGACAATCAGACTGAACTACTGTCCCCATACAGGACAGTCAGACTGAACTACTGTCCCCATACAGGACAGTCAGACTGAACTACTGTCCCCATACAGGACAGTCAGACTGAACTACTGTCCCCATACAGGACAGTCAGACTGAACTACTGTCCCCATACAGGACAATCAGACTGAACTACTGTCCCCATACAGGACAGTCAGACTGAACTACTGTCCCCATACAGAACAGTCAGACTGAACTACTGTCCCCATACAGGACAATCAGACTGAACTACTGTCCCCATACAGGACAGTCAGACTGAACTACTGTCCCCATACAGAACAGTCAGACTGAACTACTGTCCCCATACAGGACAGTCAGACTGAACTACTGTCCCCATACAGGACAATCAGACTGAACTACTGTCCCCATACAGGACAGTCAGACTGAACAACTGAGAACAAGCCAATGGTACTATAACTGGACTGGACAGTACTGGACATTCAGGACATGCAGGAATTTGCATGTTAACTAGTAGAGAGCAGGAATTTGCATGTTAACTAGTAGAGAGCAGGAATTTGCATGTTAACTAGTAGAGAGCAGGAATTTGCATGTTAACTAGTAGAGAGCAGGAATTTGCATGTTAACTAGTAGAGAGCAGGAATTTGCATGTTAACTAGTAGAGAGCAGGAATTTGCATGTTAACTAGTAGAGAGCAGGAATTTGCATGTTAACTAGTAGAGAGCAGGAATTTGCATGTTAACTAGTAGAGAGCAGGAATTTGCATGTTAACTAGTAGAGAGCAGGAATTTGCATGTTAACTAGTAGAGAGCAGGAATTTGCATGTTAACTAGTAGAGAGCAGGAATTTGCATGTTAACTAGTAGAGAGCAGGAATTTGCATGTTAACTAGTAGAGAGCAGGAATTTGCATGTTAACTAGTAGAGAGCAGGAATTTGCATGTTAACTAGTAGAGAGCAGGAATTTGCATGTTAACTAGTAGAGAGCAGGAATTTGCATGTTAACTAGTAGAGAGCAGGAATTTGCATGTTAACTAGTAGAGAGCAGGAATTTGCATGTTAACTAGTAGAGAGCAGGAATTTGCATGTTAACTAGTAGAGAGCAGGAATTTGCATGTTAACTAGTAGAGAGCAGGACAGGAATGATTTGGGGACATACCTGCTCAACATCGCAAATGTTTTAGTTGTTATAACCTGGTCGCTCCGTTCAGAATGCAGAGGTATGGTCCAGTTATACATCACCTGTTGAAAAGGAGACAGAAACCCATACGGTATTACAATCAAATTGGTGCCGCCGCAAAACACAGGCTAGATCCCAAATAGCAACCTATTCCCTTTGAAGTGCACTACCCATAGGGCTCTGGTCTAAAGTGGTACACTATGTAGGGAATAGGGCTCTGGTCTAAAGTAGTGCTCTATATAGGGAATAGGGCTCTGGTCTAAAGTAGTGCTCTATATAGGGAATAGGGCTCTGGTCTAAAGTAGTGCACTATATAGGGAATAGGGCTCTGGTCTAAAGTAGTGCACTATTAGGGAATAGGGCTCTGGTCTATAGTAGTGCACTATATAGGGAATAGGGCTCTGGTCTATAGTAGTGCACTATATAGGGAATAGGGCTCTGGTCTAAAGTAGTGCACTATATAGGGAATAGGGCCCTGGTCTATAGTAGTGCCCTATATAGGGAATAGGGCTCTGGTCTATAGTAGTGCACTATATAGGGAATAGGGCTCTGGTCTATAGTAGTGCACTATATAGGGAATAGGGCTCTGGTCTAAAGTAGTGCACTATATAGGGAATAGGGCCCTGGTCTATAGTAGTGCCCTATTAGGGAATAGGGCTCTGGTCTAAAGTAGTACACTATGTAGGGAATAGGGTTCCATTTGGGACTTCAAACTGCATTCAGAAACAGAGGTGGAACGTGGGTGGAGACTCTTACTGTCTGGACCCGCCTTCTCCGTGGCCCCGCCTCTTCAGTCTGCTCCACCTGAATAAGGATGTACTCCTCATTGGTCAGATCCACCATGCCACTCACGAAAGGCCCGCCCACCTGCAGCTTCAGCAAGGCGTTGTCATGGAAATCGGTCAGGTTCAAGGCTATTGGACAGCAGGCGGTCAAGGAAAATGACTAGGATTTTTTCTTTTATCCAATCTTTATTTAACCAAGAAGTCTTTCATACGGGGAAACCTGACATATCAATAGATGTAGTAGACTCAACAGTACTATAGCTACAGTACTGTGTTGTACGGGACTGATGTAGTAGACTCAACAGTACTATAGCTACAGTACTGTGTTGTATGGGACTGATGTAGTAGACTCAACAGTACTATAGTTACAGTACTGTATTGTATGGGACTGATGTAGTAG
This sequence comes from Salvelinus namaycush, assembly GCF_016432855.1. Taxonomy (NCBI): domain Eukaryota; kingdom Metazoa; phylum Chordata; class Actinopteri; order Salmoniformes; family Salmonidae; genus Salvelinus; species Salvelinus namaycush. The sequence continues at coordinate 37,807 of NW_024057899.1, forward strand.
ACTCAACAGTACTATAGCTACGGTACTGTGTTGTATGGGACTGATGTAGTAGACTCAACAGTACTATAGTTACAGTACTGTGTTGTATGGGACTGATGTAGTAGACTCAACAGTACTATAGTTACAGTACTGTGTTGTATGGGACTGATGTAGTAGACTCAACAGTACTATAGTTACAGTACTGTATTGTATGGGACTGATGTAGTAGACTCAACAGTACTATAGCTACGGTACTGTGTTGTATGGGACTGATGTAGTAGACTCAACAGTACTATAGTTACAGTACTGTGTTGTATGGGACTGATGTAGTAGACTCAACAGTACTATAGTTACAGTACTGTGTTGTATGGGACTGATGTAGTAGACTCAACAGTACTATAGCTACAGTACTGTGTTGTACGGGACTGATGTAGTAGAAGGATACAGAAGCTCTCTGTAGGGGAGACAGCCAGCATCCTCCAAGGGTTGTCTCTGTCTGGATACATACTGAAGAACAACTGGAGAAACGACATACACACAGACACACACACACACACACACACACACACACACACACACACACACACACACACACACACACACACACACACACACACACACACACACACACACACACAGCATTCTGAAACTGTTACCTTCTCTAGAAATCAAGGATGAACTGATATTGACACATGATAATCAATATGACTGAGTTATCTGTCACAAGACAATCCACTTACAGACATGAGGACGACAAAGGTGAAGATACAGGTGATTTTAAAGATGGAGAGGCAAGATCTGTAAAGAAAAATAACCCCATATTAGATGTAGTTTACTAGGTGATGTAGCCTTTTGGAGACCCAGGTGGTGAGTATAATGTAGTACAGCCTCTGAACATGGAGGGACAGAGGCAGAGAGAGACAGACAGTGAGACAGAGACAGAGAGAGACAGACAGAGAGAGAAGGACAGAGACAGACAGTGAGACAGAGACAGAGAGAGACAGACAGAGAGAGAAGGACAGAGACAGACAGTGAGACAGAGACAGAGAGAGACAGACAGAGAGAGAAGGACAGAGACAGACAGTGAGACAGAGACAGAGAGAGACAGACAGTAAGACAGAGACAGAGAGAGACAGACAGTGAGACAGTGAGAGACAGACAGTCAGACAGTGAGAGACAGACAGTCAGACAGTGAGACAGTGAGAGACAGACAGTGAGACAGAGTGAGAGACAGTGAGACAGTGAGAGACAGACAGTGAGACAGTGAGACAGTGAGAGTGAGACAGTGAGAGTGAGACAGTGAGAGACATATAGTGAGACAGTGAGAGACATACAGTGAGACAGTGAGAGATAGACAGTGAGACAGTGAGACAGAGACAGAGAGAGAGACATACAGTGAGACAGTGACAGAGAGAGACAGTGAGAGACAGACAGTGAAACATTGAGACAGAGAGACAGACAGTCTACTGGAACAGAGCATGACTCAACCGTGAGGCATCAAAGCCAAAGGAACGTGAATACAGTGCATTCGGAAACTATTCAGACCCCTTCACTTTTTCAACATTTTGTTACGTTACAGCCTTATTCTCAAAGGGATAAAAAAAAAATTCAATCAATCTACACACAATAACCCATAATGACAAAGCGAAAACAGGTTTTTAGACATTTTTGCAAATGATTGATTGATATGATTGAGAGGGCCCTAGTGGAGACAGCTGCCTAGAGGGCCCTAGTGGAGACAGCTGCTGAGAGGGCCTTAGTGGAGACAGCTGCTGAGAGGGCCCTAGTGGAGACAGCTGCTGAGAGGGCCCTAGTGGAGACAGCTGCCTAGAGGGCCCTAGTGGAGACAGCTGTCTAGAGGGCCCTAGTGGAGACAGCTGTCTAGAGGGCCCTAGTGGAGACAGCTGTCTAGAGGGCCCTAGTGGAGACAGCTGTCTAGAGGGCCCTAGTGGAGACAGCTGTCTAGAGGGCCCTAGTGGAAACAGCTGCTGAGAGGGCCCTAGTGGAGACAGCTGTCTAGAGGGCCCTAGTGGAGACAGCTGTCTAGAGGGCCCTAGTGGAGACAGCTGCTGAGAGGGCCCTAGTGGAGACAGCTGCTGAGAGGGCCCTAGTGGAGACAGCTGCTGAGAGGGCCCTAGTGGAGACAGCTGCTGAGAGGGCCCTAGTGGAGACAGCTGTCTAGAGGGCCCTAGTGGAGACAGCTACCGAGAGGGCCCTAGTGGAGACAGCTGTCTAGAGGGCCCTAGTGGAAACAGCTGCTGAGAGGGCCCTAGTGGAGACAGCTGCCTAGAGGGCCCTAGTGGAGACAGCTGCCTAGAGGGCCCTAGTGGAGACAGCTGTCTAGAGGGCCCTAGTGGAGACAGCTGTCTAGAGGGCCCTAGTGGAGACAGCTGCTGAGAGGGCCCTAGAGGAGACAGCTGCTGAGAGGGCCCTAGAGGAGACAGCTGCTGAGAGGGCCCTAGAGGAGACAGCTGCTGAGAGGGCCCTAGAGGAGACAGCTGCTGAGAGGGCCCTAGTGGAGACAGCTGCCTAGAGGGCCCTAGTGGAGACAGCTGTCTAGAGGGCCCTAGTGGAGACAGCTGCTGAGAGGGCCCTAGTAGAGACAGCTGCTGAGAGGGCCCTAGTGGAGACAGCTGTCTAGAGGGCCCTAGTGAAAACAGCTGTCTAGAGGGCCCTAGTGGAGACAGCTGCCGAGAGGGCCCTAGTGGAGACAGCTGCCTAGAGGGCCCTAGTGGAGACAGCTGCTGAGAGGGCCCTAGTGGAGACAGCTGCTGAGAGGGCCCTAGTGGAGACAGCTGCCTAGAGGGCCCTAGTGGAGACAGCTGCCTAGAGGGCCCTAGTGGAGACAGCTGCCTAGAGGGCCCTAGTGGAGACAGCTGCCTAGAGGGCCCTAGTGGAGACAGCTGCTGAGAGGGCCCTAGTAGAGACAGCTGCTGAGAGGGCCCTAGTGGAGACAGCTGCTGAGAGGGCCCTAGTGCAGACAGCTGCTGAGAGGGCCTTAGTGGAGACAGCTGCTGAGAGGGCCCTAGTGGAGACAGCTGCTGAGAGGGCCCTAGTGGAGACAGCTGCTGAGAGGGCCCTAGTGGAGACAGCTGCTGAGAGGGCCCTAGTGGAGACAGCTGCCTAGAGGGCCCTAGTGGAGACAGCTGCTGAGAGGGCCCTAGAGGAGACAGCTGCTGAGAGGGCCCTAGAGGAGACAGCTGCTGAGAGGGCCCTAGTGGAGACAGCTGCCTAGAGGGCCCTAGTGGAGACAGCTGCCTAGAGGGCCCTAGTGGAGACAGCTGCTGAGAGGGCCCTAGTGGAGACAGCTACCGAGAGGGCCCTAGTGGAGACAGCTGTCTAGAGGGCCCTAGTGGAAACAGCTGTCTAGAGGGCCCTAGTGGAGACAGCTGCTGAGAGGGCCCTAGTGGAAACAGCTGTCTAGAGGGCCCTAGTGGAAACAGCTTTCTAGAGGGCCCTAGTGGAGACAGCTGTCTAGAGGGCCCTAGTGGAGACAGCTGTCTAGAGGGCCCTAGTGGAGACAGCTGCCTAGAGGGCCCTAGTGGAGACAGCTGTCTAGAGGGCCCTAGTGGAGACAGCTGCTGAGAGGGCCCTAGTGGAGACAGCTGCTGAGAGGGCCCTAGTGGAGACAGCTGCTGAGAGGGCCCTAGTGGAAACAGCTGTCTAGAGGGCCCTAGTGGAGACAGCTGTCTAGAGGGCCCTAGTGGAGACAGCTGTCTAGAGGGCCCTAGAGGAGACAGCTGCTGAGAGGGCCCTAGTGGAAACAGCTGTCTAGAGGGCCCTAGTGGAGACAGCTGCCGAGAGGGCCCTAGTGGAGACAGCTGCTGAGAGGGCCCTAGTGGAGACAGCTGCTGAGAGGGCCCTAGTGGAGACAGCTGCTGAGAGGGCCCTAGTGGAGACAGCTGCTGAGAGGGCCCTAGTGGAGACAGCTGCTGAGAGGGCCCTAGAGGAGACAGCAACTTCTGTACGGTGTAAGTACTGTAGCTGAATTAGTCTGTAAGCTATTTTCTCTTCATTTATAGACGTATTTTATATTTTATTTAGTTAGGTGTCTAGACTGACAGCCTGTACAGGTTCAGACCAATACACTCGTTTCTGTGTTGGTTTTTGTACACAGTTAATCATTTAACATTTCAAGTCTTTCTCATTTTAAAAATTTTGTGTGTTTTATGTTAACTGTTAATTTGTGATTGTTTATATCACTTGCTTTGGCAATGTTAACATTTTTTTCCCATGCCAATAAAGCCTATTATTTTAATTGAATTGAACTAACAGAGAGACAGAGACAGCAACAAAGACAGAGAGATGAGCTTTACCTCATGCTGTTGGAGAGTTTGAAGTTCAGGTGTAGGGGACAGCAACAAAGACAGAGATGAGCTTTACCTCATGCTGTTGGAGAGTTTGACGTTTAGGTGTAGGAGACAGCAACAAAGACAGAGAGATGAGCTTTACCTCATGCTGTTGGAGAGTTTGAAGTTTAGGTGTAGGAGACAGCAACAAAGACAGAGAGATGAGCTTTACCTCATGCTGTTGGACAGTTTGAAGTTTAGGTGTACGTCCAGAGGGTCTTTCTCTGTGGAGGAGGATCGTGACAGGGACAGGCTAGTGACCTCACTCCCCAGACGACACCTCCTATCCAGCTCCAAACTGCTGTTATCCCATGTCTCCTCGCCCTCATACAGGGTCATGTACGTTATACTGGAACATATAGGTAATAATACAGGTTATTAACAGTTGTCCCATGTCTCCTCGCCCTCATACAGGGTCATGTACATTATACTGGAACATATAGGTAATAATACAGGTTATTAACAGTTGTCCCATGTCTCATCGCCCCTCATGCAGTGTCAAGTACGTTATACTGGAACATATAGGTAATAATACAGGTTATTAACAGTTGTCCCATGTCTCCTCGCCCTCATACAGGGTCATGTACATTATACTGGAACATATAGGTAATAATACAGGTTATTAACAGTTGTCCCATGTCTCATCCCCCTCATGCAGTGTCAAGTACGTTATACTGGAACATATAGGTAATAATACAGGTTATTAACAGTTGTCCCATGTCTCCTCGCCCTCATACAGTGTCAAGTACGTTATACTGGAACATATCGATAATGCTAACGATAATGCTAAAGGTTATTAGCTGTTGTCCCATACAGCAACATGTACGTTATACTGGAAACATAATACAAATTAATGAATTAATCAATACTGGAAATCGCATAGACAACAATCACTGTGAATGAATCAATGATCAATCAATCACTGGGAATGAATCAATGATCAATCAATCACTGGGAATGAATCAATGATCAATCAATCACTGGGAATGAATCAATGATCAATCAATCACTGGGAATGAATCAATGATCAATCAATCACTGGGAATGAATCAATGATCAATCAATCACAGGGAATGAATCAATGATCAATCAATCACAGGGAATGAATCAATGATCAATCAATCACTGGGAATGAATCAATGATCAATCAATCACAGGGAATGAATCAATGATCAATCAATCACTGGGAATGAATCAATGATCAATCAATCACAGGGAATGAATCAATGATCAATCAATCACTGGGAATGCATCAATGATCAATCAATCACAGGGAATGAATCAATGATCAATCAATCACTGGGAATGAATCAATGATCAATCAATCACAGGGAATGAATCAATGATCAATCAATCACAGGGAAAGCACTGAATGCAAATTCAACACAACACACGGTCCCAGTTATCTGTACAACAGATCTATAATAATCTACAACACATCTATAATCTACAACACATCTATAATAATGTACAACACATCTATAATAATATACAACACATCTATAATGTACAACACATCTATAATAATGTACAACACATCTATAATAATGTACAACACATCTATAATGTACAACACATCTATAATAATGTACAACACATCTATAATAATGTACAACACATCTATAATAATATACAACACATCTATAATAATATACAACACATCTATAATAATATACAACAGATCTATAATAATATACAACACATCTATAATAATGTACAACACATCTATAATAATATACAACACATCTATAATGTACAACACATCTATAATAATGTACAACACATCTATAATAATGTACAACACATCTATAATAATATACAACACATCTATAATAATATACAACACATCTATAATAATATACAACACATCTATAATAATATACAACACATCTATAATAATATACAACACATCTATAATAATATACAACAGATCTATAATAATATACAACAGATCTATAATAATATACAACACATCTATAATAATATACAACAGATCTATAATAATATACAACAGATCTATAATAATATACAACAGATCTATAATAATATACAACACATCTATAATAATATACAACAGATCTATAATAATATACAACACATCTATAATAATGTACAACACATCTATAATAATCTACAACACATCTATAATCTACAACACATCTATAATAATCTACAACACATCTATAATAATGTACAACACATCTATAATAATGTACAACAGATCTATAATAATGTACAACACATCTATAATCTACAACACATCTATAATAATATACAACAGATCTATAACGTACAACACATCTATAATGTACAACACATCTATAATCTACAACACATCTATAATAATGTACAACACATCTATAATAATATACAACACATCTATAATAACGTACAACACATCTATAATAATGTACAACACATCTATAATCTACAACACATCTATAATAATATACAACACATCTATAATAATATACAACACATCTATAATAATGTACAACACATCTATAATAATGTACAACACATCTATAATAATCTACAACAGATCTATAATAATGTACAACACATCTATAATAATGTACAACACATCTATAATAATGTACAACACATCTATAATAATATACAACAGATCTATAATAATATACAACACATCTATAATCTACAACACATCTATAATAATATACAACACATCTATAATAATCTACAACAGATCTATAATAATGTACAACACATCTATAATAATATACAACACATCTATAATATACAACACATCTATAATAATCTACAACACATCTATAATAATGTACAACACATCTATAATAATATACAACACATCTATAATAATGTACAACAGATCTATAATAATGTACAACACATCTATAATAATGTACAACACATCTATAATAATGTACAACACATCTATAATAATGTACAACACATCTATAATAATATACAACACATCTATAATAATCTACAACAGATCTATAATAATGTACAACACATCTATAATAATCTACAACAGATCTATAATAATATACAACACATCTATAATAATCTACAACAGATCTATAATAATGTACAACACATCTATAATCTACAACACATCTATAATAATGTACAACAGATCTATAATAATATACAACACATCTATAATCTACAACACATCTATAATAATGTACAACAGATCTATAATAATATACAACACATCTATAATCTACAACACATCTATAATAATGTACAACAGATCTATAACGTACAACACATCTATAATGTACAACACATCTATAATCTACAACAGATCTATAATAATATACAACACATCTATAATCTACAACACATCTATAATAATCTACAACACATCTATAATAATGTACAACACATCTATAATAATGTACAACAGATCTATAATAATGTACAACACATCTATAATCTACAACACATCTATAATAATGTACAACAGATCTATAACGTACAACACATCTATAATGTACAACACATCTATAATCTACAACAGATCTATAATAATATACAACACATCTATAATCTACAACACATCTATAATAATCTACAACACATCTATAATAATGTACAACACATCTATAATCTACAACACATCTATAATAATGTACAACACATCTATAATAATGTACAACAGATCTATAATAATGTACAACACATCTATAATAATGTACAACAGATCTATAATAATGTACAACAGATCTATAATAATGTACAACAGATCTATAATAATGTACAACACATCTATAATAATGTACAACAGATCTATAATAATGTACAACACATCTATAATAATGTACAACACATCTATAATAATGTACAACAGATCTATAATAATGTACAACACATCTATAATAATGTACAACACATCTATAATAATCTACAACACATCTATAATAATGTACAACAGATCTATAATAATATACAACACATCTATAATAATCTACAACACATCTATAATAATGTACAACAGATCTATAATAATATACAACACATCTATAATAATATACAACCCATCTATAATAATGTACAACACATCTATAATAATGTACAACAGATCTATAATATACAACACATCTATAATAATGTACAACACATCTATAATAATATACAACAGATCTATAATAATATACAACACATCTATAATGTACAACACATCTATAATCTACAACACATCTATAATAATGTACAACACATCTATAATAATGTACAACAGATCTATAATAATGTACAACACATCTATAATAATGTACAACAGATCTATAATAATGTACAACAGATCTATAATAATGTACAACACATCTATAATAATGTACAACAGATCTATAATAATGTACAACACATCTATAATAATGTACAACACATCTATAATAATGTACAACACATCTATAATAATGTACAACACATCTATAATAATGTACAACACATCTATAATAATATACAACATATCTATAATAATGTACAACAGATCTACACTGACACTGTATAGTGTATATTGATGTGTCTAGTGATGTGTATAGTGTCTAGTGATGTGTATTGCGTTTTGTTTTACCCATGGTATACGGTCTGATATACCACAGCTGTCAGCCAATCAACATTCATTTCCACCAGTTTATAATGATGTGTATAATGATGTGTATAGTTTAGATTGATGTGTATTCGACGCATCTACAGGGCTCATCTGCAAAAGAGACCTGTCAAAATAAAGGTTCATTATTTTATTTATTTTACATTTTGATGTCTAATTTTTTAGATTTGATGGCTGTTGCAGCTGAGAACGAAACTTGTATGGACACAATGAGAGGGACTTAATAACATGGAGACAACCACTGTTATTTATTATATTCCTGGGAGCTTTTTCACTCCTTCAGCATGTGCATTGCCTTCGGAAAGTATTCAGACCCCTTGACCTTTTCCACATTTTGTCACATTACAGCCTTATTCTAAAATGGATTAAATAGTTTTTTCCCCTCATCAATCTACACACAGTACTTTGTACTTAGTACTTAGTTGAAGCACCTTTGGCAGCGATTACAGCCTAGAAAATTCTTGGGTATGACGCTACAAGCTTGGCACACTTGCATTTGGGGACTTTCTCCCATTCTTCTCTGCAGATCCTCTCAAGCTCTGCTCAAGGTTGGATGGGAAGTGTCGCTGCACAGCTATTTAAATCCAGGCTGAGCCACTCAAGGACATTCAGAGACTTGTCCTGAAGCCACTCCTGCGTTTTCTTGGCTGTGTGCTTAGGGTCGTTGTCCTGTTTGAAGATTAACCTTTGCCCCAGTCTAAGGTCCTGAGCACTCTGGAGCAGGTTTTTATCAAGGATCTCTCTCTGTACTTTGCTCCATTCATCTTTCCCTCAACCCTGACTAGTCCCACCACATCATGTTGCTAACACCACCAAGCTTCACCGTAGGGATGGTGCCAGGTTTCCTCCAGACGTGATGCTTGGCGTTCAGGCCAAATAGTTAAGTGTTGGTTTCATCAGACCAGAGAATCTTGTTTCTCATGGTCTGAGAGTACTTTAGGTGCCTTTTGGCAAACTCCAAGCGGATGGTCATGTGCCTTTTACTGAGGAATGGCTTCCATCTGGCCACTCTACCATAAGGCCCGATTGGTGGAGTTCTGCAGAGATGGTTGTCCTTCTGGAAGGTTCTCCCATCTCCACAGAGGAACTCTGGAGCTGTCAGAGTGGCCATCGGGTTCTTGGTCACCTCCCTGACCAAGACCCCTCTCCCCCGATTGCTCAGTTTGGCCGGGCGGCCAGCACTAGGAAGAGTCTTGGTGGTTCCAAACTTCTTCCATTTAAGAATGATGGAGGCCTGGGTTCAAGCCCAGGCTCTATCGCAGCCAGCCGCGACCGGGAGGCTCATGGGGCGGCGCACAATTGGCCCAGCGTCGTCCGGGTTAGGGGAGGGTTTGGCCGGCAGGGATATCCTTGTCTCATCGCGCACTAGCGACTCCTGTGGCGGGCCAGGCGCAGTGCACGCTGACACGGTCGCCAGTTGTATGGTGTTTCCTCCGACACATTGGTATGGCTGGCTTCCGGGTTGGATGGCATTGTGTCAAGAAGCAGTGCGGTTGGGTTGGGTTGTGTTTCAGAGGACGCATGGCTCTCGACCTTCGCCTCTCCCGAGTCCGTACGGGAGTTGCAGCGATGAGACAAGACTGTAACCACTACCAATTGAATACCACGAAATTGGGGAGAAAAAAGGGGTGAAAAACACAAAAAAATATATATATTTAAAAAAGGATGGAGGCCATTGTTTTCTTGGGGGACCTTCAATGCTGCAGAAATGTTTTGGTACCCTTCCCCAGATCTGTGCCTCAACACAATCCTCTCCGAGCGCTACGGACAATTCCTTCGACCTCATGGCTTGGTTTTTGCTCTGACATGCACTGTCAACTGTGGGACCTTATATAGACAGGTGTGTGCCTTTCTAAATCATGTCCAATCAATTGAATGTACCACAGGTGGACTCCAAGTTGTAGAAACATCTCATGGATGCTCAATTTCGAGTCTCATAGCAAAGGGTCTGAATACTTATCTAAATAAAGGTATTTCTGCTTTTAATATTAATACATTTGCAAAAATGTCTAAAAACCTGTTTTCGCCTTGTCATTAAGGGGTATTGTGTCTAGATTGATGAGGAAAATGTTTTATTTAATCAATTTTAGAATAAGGATAAATGTGGAAAAAGTCAAGGGGTCTGAATTCTTTCCGAATGCACTGCACATGTACGGTAGAACCTCATCTGCACTGTATCTAGCCACCATGACATGAGTAGTCCTCTGCAATCACAAAGAGGAACATTTTACACATATCACCTAGAAGTTGAATAGAAGCTGGGTCGTTTAGGAGAAGAATATTAGGTATTTATCTCCATTTGTTAAAATGTATGCATGTGCACCTCAATTGTATACAATTCAACATACGTAGCTCGCTACATAACTGCTGTGATATCAAAGGCTCTTTCTGAGAACCAACAAAACCCCCTAATTTACCTGTCATCTTGGGAGAATCTGATGAGGGGAGATCTCTCTGTGTGGTTGGAGTTGGTCCGGTCGGTGTTTCCCTTCAGAAAGTTGACCATACTGAAGGTCTGTCTGGAGAACAAATACAAAAAACCGAAGTGTCAACTGAAGTGAAGAAAACAAGTTCAAAGTTGAACCCGTCAGTTTGATGCTCAGACTTTCATCAGAAAAGTGAAAACAGTGCAGACTTTTATGGTGAACTTTAACCTGTCTGTTACATGGGAGGTCCGGGGGGTTGGCCTGTCTGTTACATGGGAGGTCCGGGGTTGGCCTGTCTGTTACATGGGAGGTCCGGGGTTGGCCTGTCTGTTACATGGGAGGTCCGGGGTTGGCCTGTCTGTTACATGGGAGGTCCGGGGTTGGCCTGTCTGTTACATGGGAGGTCCGGGGGGTTGGCCTGTCTGTTACATGGGAGGTCCGGGGTTGGCCTGTCTGTTACATGGGAGGTCCGGGGGTTGGCCTGTCTGTTACATGGGAGGTCCGGGGGTTGGCTTGTCTGTTACATGGGAGGTCCGGGGGTTGGCCTGTCTGTTACATGGGAGGTCCGGGGTTGGCCTGTCTGTTACATGGGAGGTCCGGGGGTTGGCCTGTCTGTTACATGGGAGGTCCGGGGGTTGGCCTGTCTGTTACATGGGAGGTCCGGGGTTGGCCTGTCTGTTACATGGGAGGTCCGGGGGGTTGGCCTGTCTGTTACATGGGAGGTCCGGGGTTGGCCTGTCTGTTACATGGGAGGTCCGGGGTTGGCCTGTCTGTTACATGGGAGGTCCGGGGGGTTGGCCTGTCTGTTACATGGGAGGTCCGGGGTTGGCCTGTCTGTTACATGGGAGGTCCGGGGTTGGCCTGTCTGTTACATGGGAGGTCCGGGGTTGGCCTGTCTGTTACATGGGAGGTCCGGGGTTGGCCTGTCTGTTACATGGGAGGTCCGGGGGTTGGCCTGTCTGTTACATGGGAGGTCCGGGGTTGGCCTGTCTGTTACATGGGAGGTCCGGGGGGTTGGCCTGTCTGTTACATGGGAGGTCCGGGGTTGGCCTGTCTGTTACATGGGAGGTCGGGGGTTGGCCTGTCTGTTACATGGGAGGTCCGGGGGGTTGGCCTGTCTGTTACATGGGAGGTCCGGGGTTGGCCTGTCTGTTACATGGGAGGTCCGGGGTTGGCCTGTCTGTTACATGGGAGGTCCGGGGGTTGGCCTGTCTGTTACATGGGAGGTCCGGGGGTTGGCCTGTCTGTTACATGGGAGGTCCGGGGGTTGGCCTGTCTGTTACATGGGAGGTCCGGGGTTGGCCTGTCTGTTACATGGGAGGTCCGGGGGTTGGCCTGTCTGTTACATGGGAGGTCCGGGGGTTGGCCTGTCTGTTACATGGGAGGTCCGGGGTTGGCCTGTCTGTTACATGGGAGGTCCGGGGGGTTGGCCTGTCTGTTACATGGGAGGTCCGGGGTTGGCCTGTCTGTTACATGGGAGGTCCGGGGTTGGCCTGTCTGTTACATGGGAGGTCCGGGGGGTTGGCCTGTCTGTTACATGGGAGGTCCGGGGTTGGCCTGTCTGTTACATGGGAGGTCCGGGGTTGGCCTGTCTGTTACATGGGAGGTCCGGGGTTGGCCTGTCTGTTACATGGGAGGTCCGGGGTTGGCCTGTCTGTTACATGGGAGGTCCGGGGGTTGGCCTGTCTGTTACATGGGAGGTCCGGGGTTGGCCTGTCTGTTACATGGGAGGTCCGGGGGGTTGGCCTGTCTGTTACATGGGAGGTCCGGGGTTGGCCTGTCTGTTACATGGGAGGTCGGGGGTTGGCCTGTCTGTTACATGGGAGGTCCGGGGGGTTGGCCTGTCTGTTACATGGGAGGTCCGGGGTTGGCCTGTCTGTTACATGGGAGGTCCGGGGTTGGCCTGTCTGTTACATGGGAGGTCCGGGGTTGGCCTGTCTGTTACATGGGAGGTCCGGGGTTGGCCTGTCTGTTACATGGGAGGTCCGGGGTTGGCCTGTCTGTTACATGGGAGGTCCGGGGGGTTGGCCTGTCTGTTACATGGGAGGTCCGGGGTTGGCCTGTCTGTTACATGGGAGGTCCGGGGTTGGCCTGTCTGTTACATGGGAGGTCCGGGGGGTTGGCCTGTCTGTTACATGGGAGGTCCGGGGTTGGCCTATCTGTTACATGGGAGGTCCGGGGTTGGCCTGTCTGTTACATGGGAGGTCCGGGGTTGGCCTGTCTGTTACATGGGAGGTCCGGGGTTGGCCTGTCTGTTACATGGGAGGTCCGGGGTTGGCCTGTCTGTTACATGGGAGGTCCGGGGTTGGCCTGTCTGTTACATGGGAGGTCCGGGGTTGGCCTGTCTGTTACATGGGAGGTCCGGGGTTGGCCTGTCTGTTACATGGGAGGTCCGGGGGTTGGCCCCCTATAGCACAAGTCATTAGCACATGGCAAAATGTATAGACAGGAAATTAGCATTAAAACTGCAACATTTTCTGTCATCCTCATAAAAACAGCATGGTGAGCTATGAAAAAAATCATTCTCTGCCCCAAGGAAAAGCTGTAGAAATGCGGGAAATTAACTTTAAAATGAAAAATATCAGTGTGTAGAGTCCTGTCAGTGTGTAGAGTCCTGTCAGTGTGTAGAGTCCTGTCAGAGTCCTGTCAGTGTGTAGAGTCCTGTCAGTGTGTAGAGTCCTGTCAGTGTGTAGAGTCCTGTCAGTGTGTAGAGTCCTGTCAGAGTCCTGTCAGTGTGTAGAGTCCTGTCAGTGTGTAGAGTCCTGTCAGTGTGTAGAGTCCTGTCAGTGTGTAGAGTCCTGTCAGTGTGTAGAGTCCTGTCAGAGTCCTGTCAGTGTGTAGAGTCCTGTCAGTGTGTAGAGTCCTGTCAGAGTGTAGAGTCCTGTCAGTGTGTAGAGTCCTGTCAGTGTGTAGAGTCCTGTCAGTGTGTAGAGTCCTGTCAGAGTGTAGAGTCCTGTCAGTGTGTAGAGTCCTGTCAGTGTGTAGAGTCCTGTCAGTGTGTAGAGTCCTGTCAGTGTGTAGAGTCCTGTCAGTGTGTAGAGTCCTGTCAGTGTGTAGAGCCCTGTCAGTGTGTAGAGCCCTGTCAGTGTGCAAAACATTTCAAATTTAAGAATAATATATAACAGTCAACTCAGATAGTCAGTTTAGCCATTATGTTAGCTATTTAGTAGTCTCATGCCTGATATAGAGGTCCTGGATGGCAGGGAGCTCGGCCCCAGTGATGTACTGGGCTGTCCACACCACCATCTGGTATAGAGGTCCCGGATGGCAGGGAGCTCAGCCCCAGTGATGTACTGGGCTGTCCACACCACCACCTGATATAGAGGTCCTGGATGGCAGGGAGCTCAGCCCCAGTGATGTACTGGGCTGTCCACACCACCATCTGGTATAGAGGTCCCGGATGGCAGGGAGCTCAGCCCCAGTGATGTACTGGGCTGTCCACACCACCACCTGATATAGAGGTCCTGGATGGCAGGGAGCTCGGCCCCAGTGATTTACTGGGCTGTCCACACCACCACCTGATATAGAGGTCCTGGATGGCAGGGAGCTCGGCCCCAGTGATGTACTGGGCTGTCCACACCACCACCTGATATAGAGGTCCTGGATGGCAGGGAGCTTGGCCCCAGTGATGTACTGGGCTGTCCACACCACCACCTGATATAGAGGTCCTGGATGGCAGGGAGCTCGGCCCCAGTGATGTACTGGGCTGTCCTCACCACCTGATATAGAGGTCCTGGATGGCAGGGAGCTCGGCCCCAGTGATGTACTGGGCTGTCCCCACCCTCTGGTATAGAGGTCCTAGATGGCAGGGAGCTCAGCCCCAGTGATGTACTGGGCTGTCCTCACCACCTGGTATAGAGGTCCTGGATGGCAGGGAGCTCGGCCCCAGTGATGTACTGGGCTGTCCACACCACCATCTGGTATAGAGGTCCTGGATGGCAGGGAGCTCGGGCCCAGTTATGTATTGGGCTGTCCACACCACCACCTGATAGAGGTCCTGGATGGCAGGGAGCTCGGCCCCAGTGATGTACTGGGCTGTCCACACCACCACCTGATATAGAGGTCCTGGATGGCAGGGAGCTCAGCCCCAGTGATGTACTGGGCTGTCCACACCACCATCTGGTATAGAGGTCCCGGATGGCAGGGAGCTCAGCCCCAGTGATGTACTGGGCTGTCCACACCACCACCTGATATAGAGGTCCTGGATGGCAGGGAGCTCGGCCCCAGTGATGTACTGGGCTGTCCACACCACCATCTGGTATAGAGGTCCTGGATGGCAGGGAGCTCGGCCCCAGTGATTTACTGGGCTGTCCACACCACCACCTGATATAGAGGTCCCGGATGGCATGGAGCTCGGCCCCAGTGATGTACTGGGCTGTCCACACCACCACCTGATATAGAGGTCCTGGATGGCAGGGAGCTCGGCCCCAGTGATGTACTGGGCTGTCCTCACCACCTGATATAGAGGTCCTGGATGGCAGGGAGCTCGGCCCCAGTGATGTACTGGGCTGTCCACACCACCACCTGATATAGAGGTCCTGGATGGCAGGGAGCTCAGCCCCAGTGATTTACTGGGCTGTCCTCACCACCTGATATAGAGGTCCTGGATGGCAGGGAGCTCAGCCCCAGTGATTTACTGGGCTGTCTGCACCACCACCTGATATAGAGGTCCTGGATGGCAGGGAGCTCAGCCCCAGTGATGTACTGGGCTGTCCATACCACCATCTGGTATAGAGGTCCTGGATGGCAGGGAGCTCGGCCCCAGTGATGTACTGGGCTGTCCCCACCACCTGATATAGAGGTCCTGGATGGCAGGGAGCTCGGCCCCAGTGATGTACTGGGCTGTCCACACCACCACCTGGTATAGAGGTCCTGGATGGCAGGGAGTTCGGCCCCAGTGATGTACTGGGCTGTCCCCACCCTCTGGTATAGAGGTCCTGGATGGCAGGGGGCTCGGCCCCAGTGATGTACTGGGCTGTCCCCACCACCACCTGATATAGAGGTCCTAGATGGCAGGGAGCTCAGCCCCAGTGATGTACTGGGCTGTCCCCACCACCGCCTGGTATAGAGGTCCTGGATGGCATGGAGCTCGGCCCCAGTGATGTACTGGGCTGTCCTCACCACCTGATATAGAGGTCCTGGATGGCAGGGAGCTCGGCCCCAGTGATGTACTGGGCTGTCCTCACCACCCTCTGGTATAGAGGTCCTGGATGGCATGGAGCTCGGCCCCAGTGATGTACTGGGCTGTCCACACCACCACCTGATATAGAGGTCCTGGATGGCAGGGAGCTCGGCCCCAGTGATGTACTGGGCTGTCCTCACCACCGCCTGGTATAGAGGTCCTGGATGGCATGGAGCTCGGCCCCAGTGATGTACTGGGCTGTCCACACCACCGCCTGGTATAGAGGTCCTGGATGGCATGGAGCTCGGCCCCAGTGATGTACTGGGCTGTCCACACCACCACCTGATATAGAGGTCCTGGATGGCAGGGAGCTCGGCCCCAGTGATGTACTGGGCTGTCCTCACCACCTGATATAGAGGTCCTGGATGGCAGGGAGCTCGGCCCCAGTGATGTACTGGGCTGTCTGCACCACCCTCTGTAGTGCAATGCAATCAAGGGCAGTGCTGTTGCCATACCAAGCAGTAATGCAGCCAGTCAAGATGTACTCAATGGTTTAGCTGTAGGTAATTCTGATGACCATTTCTCAATGCAGCGATTCAGTGGTACTTCCTGTTTGAGCTTCTTCTTGTCAACAGGAAGCAGGAGTACGGAGTAATGATCCGATTTGCCGAATGGCGGACGAGGGAGGGCCTTGTACGCTTGCTTGTGGGTAGAGTAACAGTGGTCTAGGACTTTATCTCCCCTAGTGACGAAGAAGACGTGTTGATGGCATCACGTCTTAACGACACGGAATTAAAATCGCCGGCGACAAGGCAGCCTCCAGATGTAAGTGTTCCTTTTTGTTTATAGCGTTGTACAGTTGGTACAAGTTGTACAGTGCCGGCTTGTTAAATTCCTTGGTGAAATGTATACAACGGGCATGATAACAGCTGAAAACGGGAGGTAGAAGGGTTGGCACTTGCCCATCAGTTATTCCAAGATGGGTGAACAATAGGTCGAGAGGTGGCCGGTTTTTCTCTCACCTTAATGTCGGCATGAATCTCGCCTTAATCCTCTCGGATATCCCAATAATTGGGTCGGAATTAAAGAAAAAGCAGATGAGTCGAAGTTGAAGTCGGAATTGGGGTAAGTAACTGCCAAATTGACGTTTAAAAGTTCTTGCCGGTTTATCTTTTAATGGGCAGGACGGTAGCGTCCCACCTCGACAACATCCGGTGAAATTGCAGAGCGCAAAATTCAAAATATAGAAATACTCCTAATAAACATTCATAAAACATACAAGTGTTATACATCGGTTTAAAGATGAACTTCTTGTTAATCCAGCAGCTGTGTCAGATTTCAAAAAGACTTTACGGCGAAAGCATACTTCTCAGAAAATCGGCTATGTACTGTATAGGGAATAGGGCTCTGGTCTATAGTAGTGCACTATATAGGGAATAGGGCTCTGGTCTATAGTAGTGCACTACATAGGGAATAGTGTGCCATTCGGAATGTAAACAGCGTCACACTCAGAGATCAAATATCTCCTGACACATTTCATCATGTGCAGGTCTGCCTCCGTCTGGCTCTGATCGTAAAAACCTAAATTCCAGAGTTAAATCCCAACAATGTGAAAACAACCACAGGCCTGAGATTAGCCCCCCCCAGCCCCCCCCCCCCCCCCCGCCAACACGCACTCTCCCTCTCTCTGAATACTGTGAATACTTACTGTCTGTTCTCCATCACTTTACACAGAGATCACACTAGGAATCTCTGACTCGATGGTTCAACAACTATCTAGTCTATGTTCTCCTTAACCCTCAAACTACAGACTGGGGTTATTATTGGGGAATATTTGTGACGATAGCCCCAAAGGTGATTTATTCCATTCTTTAAAATCCTGACTTTGACATAAACCTTGTTCTTAATAAATGTAAATCATTATTTAGTGTTTCTGTATCAACATGGACTTTTAAACACATTGCAAAAAAACACTGAATTCTGCCTGGTAATTTGAGAGACAGGAACTTGAATCTAGGTTTCCCTGGAGACATAATAACAAGTGATCCATAACCCAACAGGGTGGAAGGGGACCTGTATCAGGGATCCATAACAGGGTGGAGGAGGACCTGTATCAGGGATCCATAACCCAACAGGGTGGAAGGGGACCTGTATCAGGGATCCATAACAGGGTGGAGGAGGACCTGTATCAGGGATCCATAACAGGGTGGAGGAGGACCTGTATCAGGGATCCATAACAGGGTGGAGGAGGACCTGTATCAGGGATCCATAACAGGGTGGAGGAGGACCTGTATCAGGGATCCATAACCCAACAGGGTGGAAGGGGACCTGTATCAGGGATCCATAACAGGGTGGAGGAGGACCTGTATCAGGGATCCATAACAGGGTGGAGGAGGACCTGTATCAGGGATCCATAACCCAACAGGGTGGAAGGGGACCTGTATCAGGGATCCATAACAGGGTGGAGGAGGACCTGTATCAGGGATCCATAACAGGGTGGAGGAGGACCTGTATCAGGGATCCATAACAGGGTGGAGGGGGACCTGTATCAGGGATCCATAACAGGGTGGAAGAGGACCTGTATCAGGGATCCATAACAGGGTGGAGGAGGACCTGTATCAGGGATCCATAACAGGGTGGAGGGGGACCTGTATCAGGGATCCATAACAGGGTGGAGGGGGACCTGTATCAGGGATCCATAACAGGGTGGAGGAGGACCTGTATCAGGGATCCATAACAGGGTGGAGGAGGACCTGTATCAGGGATCCATAACCCAACAGGGTGGAAGGGGACCTGTATCAGGGATCCATAACAGGGTGGAGGAGGACCTGTATCAGGGATCCATAACAGGGTGGAGGAGGACCTGTATCAGGGATCCATAACAGGGTGGAGGAGGACCTGTATCAGGGATCCATAACAGGGTGGAGGAGGACCTGTATCAGGGATCCATAACAGGGGGGAGGAGGACCTGTATCAGGGATCCATAACAGGGTGGAGGAGGACCTGTATCAGGGATCCATAACAGGGTGGAGGAGGACCTGTATCAGGGATCCATAACAGGGTGGAGGAGGACCTGTATCAGGGATCCATAACAGGGTGGAGGAGGACCTGTATCAGGGATCCATAACAGGGTGGAGGAGGACCTGTATCAGGGATCCATAACAGGGTGGAGGAGGACCTGTATCAGGGATCCATAACAGGGTGGAGGAGGACCTGTATCAGGGATCCATAACAGGGTGGAAGGGGACCTGTATCAGGGATCCATAACAGGGTGGAGGAGGACCTGTATCAGGGATCCATAACAGGGTGGAGGAGGCCCTGTATCAGGGATCCATAACAGGGTGGAGGAGGACCTGTATCAGGGATCCATAACAGGGTGGAGGAGGACCTGTATCAGGGATCCATAACAGGGTGGAGGAGGACCTGTATCAGGGATCCATAACAGGGTGGAGGAGGACCTGTATCAGGGATCCATAACAGGGTGGAGGAGGACCTGTATCAGGGATCCATAACAGGGTGGAGGAGGACCTGTATCAGGGATCCATAACAGGGTGGAGGAGGACCTGTATCAGGGATCCATAACAGGGTGGAGGGGGACCTGTATCAGGGATCCATAGCAGGGTGGAGGAGGACCTGTATCAGGGATCCATAACAGGGTGGAGGAGGACCTGTATCAGGGATCCATAACAGGGTGGAGGAGGACCTGTATCAGGGATCCATAACAGGGTGGAGGAGGACCTGTATCAGGGATCCATAACAGGGTGGAGGAGGACCTGTATCAGGGATCCATAACAGGGTGGAGGAGGACCTGTATCAGGGATCCATAACAGGGTGGAGGAGGACCTGTATCAGGGATCCATAACAGGGTGGAGGAGGACCTGTATCAGGGATCCATAACAGGGTGGAGGGGGACCTGTATCAGGGATCCATAGCAGGGTGGAGGAGGACCTGTATCAGGGATCCATAACAGGGTGGAGGAGGACCTGTATCAGGGATCCATAACAGGGTGGAGGGGGACCTGTATCAGGGATCCATAATCCCTCTGTTCTCCTATGTCCAGTGGGGGAGGGGAGCCCACTGACAGAGTTAGTCTCTGCCCGACAGATCACAGATGGATGACCATATGGAGCACCATTTCGTCCTAATATTGACATATTTGTTAATTCCATTCTTTTACTTCTAGATTTGTGAATTGTTAGATACTACTGCACTGTTGTAGCTAGGAACACAAGGATTTCACTACACCCGCAATAACATCTGCTAAATATATGTTTGTGACCAATACCACTCCCATTGTTCCACTAGCAGCGATGCTAATGCTGGCTGTGGGGTAAATAAAGAATACTAAGCCATATTTTTGGTAATTGTCTCTCAGGATCAACGGATGAATCCCTTTTTGTCAATAAAATGAAGTATATTTTAAATGTTGGTGTACTGCCCACTTTAAATGTATTTTTTACCACAAGAATATGACAAATAAATCTACAATCGAATGATGGTACAGTAAATCAGCTTTTTAGTACTAATGTACTTTGGGAAAAAGATACACATTATATAAGGGCTCCACATTTTTGCTAAAATAACAGATTGTTTAGGATATTTTATTTTATTTCAGATATTATTTACATATCTAATGATGTTTTGATGAGAACAAAGTTGATATTTTGCTATGATTGTTGCTCTGGTCATACTTTACTTGGATAGTCTGGATTTTCCATGCACTACAGCAGTGCAACCTTTTCTGAGTCAAGATCAGAACCTTCTGAGTCAAGATCAGAACCTTCTGAGTCAAAATCAGAACCTTCTGAGTCAAAATCAGAACCTTCTGAGTCAAGATCAGAACCTTCTGAGTCAAAATCAGAACCTTCTGAGTCAAGATCAGAACCTTCTGAGTCAAAATCAGAACCTTCTGAGTCAAAATCAGAACCTTCTGAGTCAAAATCAGAACCTTCTGAGTCAAGATCAGAACCTTCTGAGTCAAGATCAGAACCTTCTGAGTCAAAATCAGAACCTTCTGAGTCAAGATCAGAACCTTCTGAGTCAAAATCAGAACCTTCTGAGTCAAAATCAGAACCTTCTGAGTCAAAATCAGAACCTTCTGAGTCAAAATCAGAACCTTCTGAGTCAAAATCAGAACCTTCTGAGTCAAAATGCAAGCCGAGATCTGTCACACCCTGATCAGTTTCACCTGTCTTTGTGCTTGTCTCAACTCCCCTCCAGGTGACGCCCATCTTACTCATTATCCCCAGTGTATTTATACCTGTGTTCTCTGTTTGTCTGTTGCCAGTTTGTCTCGTCAGGTCTTACCAGCGTGTTTTCCCATCTCCCTGCTTTCTCAAGTTCTGTTTCCTAGTTTCCCCGGTTCTGACCATTCTGCTGCCCTGACCCCGAGCCTGCATGCTGTTCGGTACCTTATTGACTCTGCCCTGGATTACGGACCTCTGCCTGCCTTTGACCTGTCTTTTGCCTGCCTCCTGTTTGGGTCAATAAACATCTGTGACTCTCTGTGACTCTGTCTGCATCTGGGTCTCATCCTGAGTTTTGATAGTACGAACTGGCCATGACTGACCCAGCAGACTCAGACCAGCTCCACAATGCTGTCTCCCTGCAAGGGGCCACCATTGGAAGACACAAGGAGTTACTGCAATGTCTTATAGAGGGACTCCATACCCTGGCTGAACGCCACGACCAGGCATCCGCAGATTCCCCACTGGGCAGCTGGTCACACACGTAATCTCTCAGCCTACCCTAGTGTCCCGAGAACCCCAGATAACCAGATGTTTGTGCCTGACGCTGTCCGCTCCTTGGTCCTGGAGTGGGCCCACTACTCCACGATTGCCTGCCACCTGGGCTCCCATTGGACCCTGGCCTATGTGCGACAACGCTTTTGGTGGCCTACCATGGTCCCGGACTTCTCCGCGTTCGCCGCCACCTGCACGGTTTGTGCGCAGAACAAGGCACCTTCGGCTGGTCTTCTTCAACCACTGCCTGTCCCTCACCGTCCCTGGTCTCACATATCCCTGGACTTCGTCACGGGTATTCTCCCATCTGATGGCAACAACGCCATCCTGACAGTAGTGGACTGGTTTTCCAAAGCAGCCCACTTCATTCCTCTCCCCAAGCGTTACCCTCTGCCAAAGAGACGGCCCAGCTCATGGTGCAGCACGTCTTCCGGAACCACGGACTCCCGGTGGACATGGTCTCCGACTGGGGCCCTCAGTTCTCGTCCCGGTTCTGGAAGGCGTTCTGCACGCTCATTGGGGGGTCGGCCAGCCTGTCCTCCGGGTTTCACCCGCAGTCCAACGGCCAGTCGGAGCGAGCCAACCAAGACCTGGAGATGACTCTTCCCTGCCTTAGCTCCGCCAACCCCACCACCTGGAGTCAGCAACTCATGTGGGTTGAATACGCCAGCAACACCCTCCCCTGCTCTGCCACTGGGCTCTCGCCTTTCGAGTGTTCCCTGGGGTTTCAGCCCCTGCTCTTCCCGGAGAAAGTGGTCGGCATAGCCTCGGCCCAGATGTTTGTCCGCCGCTGTCGCCGTACCTGGAAAAGACCCTGGTCGGCTCTTCCCAACACCATCTCCAGGTATCGACGACAAGCGGACCGCCACCGGACCCCGGCCCTCCGGTATTGGCTCGGGCAGAGGGCATGGCTGTCTACTCGTGATCTGCCCCTCGAGTAGAATCCCGCAAACATTCTCCCCGCTTTATAGGCCCTTTCCCATCTCCAAGATCATTAACTTGGCGCCCCCCCCTTGGTTTGTGCTGTGGTGGAGATCTTTGTGGGCTATACTCAGCCTTGTCTCAGGATGGTAAGTTGGTGGTTGAAGATATCCCTCTAGTGGTGTGGGGGCTGTGCTTTGGCAAAGTGGGTGGGGTTATATCCTTCCTGTTTGGCCCTGTCCGGGGGTATCATCGGATGGGGCCACAGTGTCTCCTGACCCCTCCTGTCTCAGCCTCCAGTATTTATGCTGCAGTAGTTTATGTGTCGGGGGGCTAGGGTCAGTTGGTTATATCTGGAGTACTTCTCCTGTCTTATCCGGTGTCCTGTGTGAATTTAAGTATGCTCTCTCTAATTCTCTCCTTCTCTCTTTCTTTCTCTCTCTCGGAGGACCTGAGCCCTAGGACCATGCGTCAGGACTACCGGGCATGATGACTCCTTGCTGTCCCCAGTCCACCTGGCCTTGCTGCTGTTCCAGTTTCAACTGTTCTGCCTGCGGCTATGGAACCCTGACCTGTCCACCGGACGTGCTACCTACATTTACATTTTTAGTCATTTAGCAGACGCTCTTATCCAGAGCGACTTACAGTAGAATGCATACATTTTATTACATTTTACATATTACTTTTTTTTTTTACATACTGAGACAAGGATATCCCTACCGGCCAAACCCTCCCTAACCCGGACGACGCTATGCCAATTGTGCGTCGCCCCACGGACCTCCCGGTTGCGGCCGGCTGCGACAGAGCCTGGGCGCGAACCCAGCCCAGCCTGGGCGCGAACCCAGAGACTCTGGTGGCGCAGCTAGCACTGCGATGCAGTGCCCTAGACCACTGCGCCACCCGGGAGGTGTATACCTGTCCCAGACCTGCTGTTTTTTACTCTCTAGAGACCGCAGGAGCGGTAGAGATACTCTTAATGATCGGCTATGAAAAGCCAACTGACATTTACTCCTGATTATTATTTGACCATGCTGGTCATTTATGAACATTTGAACATCTTGGCCATGTTCTGTTATAATCTCCACCCGGCACAGCCAGAAGAGGACTGGCCACCCCTCATAGCCTGGTTCCTCTCTAGGTTTCTTCCTAGGTTTTGGCCTTTCTAGGGAGTTTTTCCTAGCCGCCGTGCTTCTACACCTGCATTGCTTGCTGTTTGGGTTTTTAGGCTGGGTTTCTGTACAGCACTTCGAGATATTAGCTAATGTACGAAGGGCTATATAAAATAAACGTGATTAGCCCCTCTGCTGTTCGTCTGCTGTTCGTCTTCTGTTGCCCCGTACCCTCCGTATTCATCCCACTTTTCACGTGTCTAGGATTAAACAAATGTCTCACAGCCCTTTGTCTCCTGTTTCCTTGTTTGGGTCAATAAACATCTGTGATTCTATCCTGAGTTCTAATAAGATCTACCATTCAGATTTATTTTAAACATGACTTATAAAAGAAAAAGCTTATGCAACATTCTCAGACCATTTTGAAATGATATTTTTTTTTTTTAAATGGTATATGATCACACTGATCATAGATCATATGTTGTATTACTTGTGAGCATAATCATTTGCTTAATTTTTTTTATTTTACTGGACTGATGACCTGCATCTGATTGTCAGTCTGAGTGGAGGGAGGGAGCAGAGGTGAGGCTGCCTCTCACCTGACTCACCGGTCCTCCGCTCACTCTCCCTCCGCTCACCCTCCCTCCACGGAGAAAAGGGGGACAGACTTCTTTTCTGTATTCATTGAGTCGTTCTAATCATGGTTTAAAAAGTTTTGAAAGCTCACAGAATCAACTTTGCTGTGGGTTCGAGATTTCCTTTTACAGTCTATGAGGAAACGGGTACACCTGCTCATCGAACGTTTCATTCCAAAATCCTGGGCATTCATATGAAGTTGGTCCCCCCCTTGCTGTTATAACAGCCTCCACTCTTCTGGGAAGGCTTTCCACTATATTTTGGAACATTGCTACGGGGACTTGCTTCCATTCAGCAACAAGAGCATTAGGGAGGTCGAGGACTGATGTTAGGCCTGGCTCGCAGTCAGTATTACAATTCAACCCAAAGGTGTTCAATGGGGTTGATACTGTTGAGGTCAGGGCTCTGTACAGGCCAGACAAGTTCTTCCACACCGATCTCAACAAACCATTTCTGTATAGACCACACTTTGTGCATGGGAACATTGTCATTCTGAAACAGGAAAGGGCCTTCCCCCAAACTGTTGCCACAAAGTTGGAAGCGCAGAATCGTCTAGAACAGGGGTGGGCAATTACTGTCCTCGAGGGCCTTGATCGGTGGCACAGTTTTGCGAACACACCTGACTCCAATAATCACCTAATCATGATCTTCAGTTTAGAATGCAATTTGATTAATCAGATGTGTTTGCTAGGGACACCAATCAGGCCCTGGAGGACTGGAGTTGCCCTGCTCTAGAATGTCACTGTATGCTGCAGTATTAAGATTTCACTTCACTGGAAGTAAGGGGCTTAGCCCTAGACCCAGACCATTATTCCTCCTCCACCAAACTTTACAGTTGGCACTATGCATTGGGGCAGGTAGTGTTCTCCTGGCATCCGCCAAACCCAGATTCGTCCATCGGACTGCCAGTCGGTGAAGTTTCATCACTCCAGAGAAGGCGTTTCCACTGCTCCAGAGTCCAATGGCGGTGAACTTATCACCACTCCAGCTGATGGTTAGCATTGCGCATGGTGTTCTTCGGCTTGCAAGCCTCCCCCTTTTTCCTCCAAACATAAATGGTCATTATGGCCAAACAGTTCTATTTTTGTTTCATCAGACCAGAGGACATTTTCCCCAAAAAGTACGATCTTTGTCCACATGTGCAGTTGCAAACCGTAGCTCTGCTTTTTTATGGCAGTTTTGGAGCAGTGGCTTCTTCCTTGCTGAGCGGCATTTCAGGTTGTCGATATAGGACTCGTTTTACTGTGGATATAGATACTTTTGTACCTATTTCCTCCAGCATCTTCACAAGGTCCTTTGCTGTTGTTCTGGGATTGATTTGCACTTTTCGCACCAAAGTACGTTCATCTCTAGGAGACAGAACGCGTCTCCTTCCTGAGCGGTATGACAGCTGCATGGTCCCATGGTGTTTATACTTGCGTACTATTGTTTGTACAGATGAATGTGGTACCTTCAGGCATTTGGAAATTGCTCCCAAGGATGAACCAGACTTGTGGAGGTCTACAATTTCTTTTCTGAGGCCTTGGCTGATTTTTTTTAATTTTCCCATGATGTCAAGCAAAGAGGCACTTAGTTTGAAGGTAGGCCTTGAAATACATCCACAGGTATTGACTCAAAATTGACTCCAATTGACTCAAATGATGTCAATTAGCCTACCAGAAGCTTCTAAAGCCATGACATCTTTTTTCTGGAATTTTCCAAGCTGTTTAAAGGCACAGTCAATTTAGTGTATGTAAACTTCTGACCCACTGGAATTGTGATACAGTGAATTATAAGTGAAATAATCTGTCTGTAAACAATTGTTGGAAAAATTACTTGTGTTATGCACAAAGTAGATGCCAAAACTATATTTTGTTAACAAGAAAAATGTCGAGTGGTTGAAAAAAATTAAAAAGTACACCTAAGTGTACATAAACTTCCGACTTCAATTGTACATGTCAAATGTAAATTAGCATGCCATTTTGGACGCAGACTACAGCTAGGGTTGTTCCTACCTGTCTTCAGCGTGCATAACACAGTTCCCCGGGGATCTGGCGGAGGCCTGCTGTAGTTTCTGAGACTCTATCCTTCCTGAGAACCCCTCCAGCAGACGCAGGTCTCCAAAGTTCCCCGCCACCTCACCGTAGCCCCCTGCCACCGCCTCTGCTGTCCTCAGACTGGACCTTCCCTGGAGGCCAGGGGCTGCTGCTGGGGACTTCAGGTCCAGGTCGCTCTTATTCTCCAGATACATGTTGAGACTGGAGAGTAGTCTCACACAGTGTCTAGACAGAGAGAGAGAGAGATGGAGAGACAGAGAGACCAATACAAATAAATGGTATTTGTTAAGGCCACACTACAGATTAGGTTTATAGGTCAAAACTACACTACAAAATATGCCTACAGATCAAATCTACACTACAGATTAGGCCTATAGGTCAAAGCTACACTACGGAATAGGACAATAGGTCAAAGCTATACTACAGATTAGGCCTATAGGTCAAATCTGCACTACAGATTAGGCCTATAGGTCAAATCTACACTACAGATTAGGCCTATAGATCAAAACTACACTACAGATTAGGCCTATAGGTCAAAGCTACTCTACGGATTAGGCCTACAGGTCAAAGCTACAAAACAGATTAGGCCCATAAATCAAAGCTACACTACAGATTAGGCCAAAAGGTCAAATATACACTACGGATTAGGCCTATATGTCAAAGCTACACCACAGAATAGTCCTATAGGTCAAAGCTACACTACAGAATAGGCCTATAGGTTAGGCTACAGATTCAAACTGTAGGTTAAGGATACAGATTAGGCCTATAGGTTAGGCTACAGATTCAAACTGTAGGTTAAGGATACAGATTAGGCCTATAGGTTAGGCTACAGATTCAAACTGTAGGTTAAGGATACAGATTAGGCCTATAGGTTAAGGATACAGATTAGGCCTATAGGTTAAGGATACAGATTAGGCCTATAGGTTAAGGATACAGAGAAGGTCAAAAGGCATTACAGCATTTTCTTTCCTTCTTTGGCCGTTGTCACTAGACTAGCGTTAACACAAACAGATAGAGGCCTGCATTAGACTAGAGTTCACAGAGAGAGGCCTGCCCTAGAGTTAACAGAGAGAGAGGCCTGCCCTAGAGTTCACAGAGAGAGGCCTGCCCTAGAGTTAACAGAGAGAGAGGCCTGCCCTAGAGTTCACAGAGAGAGGCCTGCCCTAGAGTTAACAGAGAGAGAGGCCTGCCCAAGACTACAGTTTACAGAGAGAGAGGCCTGCCCTAGACTAGAGTTAACAGAGAGAGAGGCTTGCCCTAGAGTTCACAGAGAGAGGCCTGCCCTAGAGTTAACAGAGAGAGAGGCCTGCCCTAGACTATAGTTAATAGAGCGGCATGCCTAGACTAGAGTTAACAGAGAGAGGCCTACCCTAGCCTAGAGTTTACAGAGAGGCCTGCCCTAGACTACAGTTAATAGAGAGGCCTGCCCTAGACTAAAGTTTACAGAGAGAGAGGCCTGCCTAGACTAGTTAACAGAGAGAGTCCTGCCCTAGACTAGAGTTCACAGAGAGAGGCCTACCCTAGCCTAGAGTTTACAGAGAGAGGCCTGCCCTAGACTACAGTTAATAAAGAGGCCTGCCCTAGACTAAAGTTTACAGAGAGAGAGTCCAGCCCTAGACTAGAGTTCACAGAGAGAGTCCAGCCCTAGACTAGAGTTCACAGAGAGAGAGGCCTGCCCTAGACTAGAGTTTACAGAGAGAGAGGCCTGCCCTAGACTACAGTTAATAGAGAGGCCTGCCCTAGACTACAGTTAATAGAGAGGCCTGCCCTAGACTACAGTTAACAGAGAGGCCTGCCCGAGACTACAGTTAACAGAGAGGCCTGCCCTAGACTACAGTTAACAGAGAGGCCTGCCCTAGACTACAGTTAACAGAGAGGCCTGCCCTAGACTACAGTTAACAGAGAGGCCTGCCCTAGACTACAGTTAACAGAGAGGCCTGCCCTAGACTACAGTTAACAGAGAGGCCTGCCCTAGACTACAGTTAACAGAGAGGCCTGCCCTAGACTACAGTTAACAGAGAGGCCTGCCCTAGACTACAGTTAACAGAGAGGCCTGCCCTAGACTACAGTTAATAGAGAGGCCTGCCCTAGACGAGAGTTTACAGAGAGAGACGCCTGCCCTAGACTACAGTTAACAGAGAGGCCTGCCCTAGACTAGAGGTTACAGAGAGGCCTGCCCGAGACTAGAGTTTACAGAGAGAGAGGCCTGCCCTAGACTACAGTTAACAGAGAGGCCTGCCTGTGTGAGATTGCCAATGAAGTGTTAGAGTATTATGGGCTGGCAGGTATAATGAGCCTGGAAGTCTGACTGTGTGAGATCCCCAGGGAAATCAAAGCTGATCCATGTGGTCTAGACATGCCCCGTCATGTGATCACAACAATCAGCTACTACCATTGTGTGTCTGCATGCACACTTGGTCCTCATTCAGGAACCCCGCCCTCTAAACTGAGGCCCCCTGAGGCAGAGAGACGCCACGTCACATGACCCCCTGGCTGGGCCTCAGCCTCTAGTAACGTGACATCCTTGTGGACGCGCCACACTACCACACCATACTACCACCCCATACTACCACACCATACTGATCTACTACTACCACACCATACTACCACACCATACTACCACACCATACTACCACACCATACTACCACACCATACTACCACACCATACCGATCTACTACTACCACACCATACTACCACACCATACTACCACACCATACTGATCTACTACTACCACACCATACTACCACACCATACTACCACACCATACTACCACACCATACCGATCTACTACTACCACACCATACTACCACACCATACTACCACACCATACTACCACACCATACTACCACACCATACTGATATACTACTACCACACCATACTACCACACCACCCTACCACACCACACTACCACGCTATACTACCACACCATACTGATGTACTACTACAACACCATACTACCACACCATACTGATCTACTACTACCACACCATACTACCACACCATACTGATCTACTACTACCACACCATACTACCACACCATACTACCACACCATACTACCACACCATATTACCACACCATACTACCACACCATACCGATCTACTACTACCACACCATACTACCACACCATACTACCACACCATACTACCACACCATACTGATCTACTACTACCACACCATACTACCACACCATACTACCACACCATACTACCACACCATACTGATATACTACTACCACACCATACTACCACACCATACTGATCTACTACTACCACACCATACTACCACCCCATACTACCACACCATACTACCACACCATACTGATCTACTACTACCACACCATACTACCACACCATACTACAACACCATACTACCACACCATACTACCACGCCATACTACCACACCATACTACCACACCATACTACCACACCATACTACCACACCATACTGATCTACTACTACCACACCATACTACCACACCATACTACCACACCATACTACCACACCATACTACCACACCATACTGATCTACTACTACCACACCATACTACCACACCATACTGATCTACTGCTACCACACCATACTACCACACCATACTACCACACCATACTACCACACCATACTGATCTACTACTACCACACCATACTACCACACCATACTGATCTACTACTACCACACCATACTACCACACCATACTGATCTACTACTACCACACCATACTACCACACCATACTGATCTACTGCTACCACACCATACTACCACACCATACTACCACACCATACTACCACACCATACTACCACACCATACTGATCTACTGCTACCACACCATACTACCACACCATACTACCACACCATACTACCACACCATACTACCACCCCATACTACCACCCCATACTACCACACCATACTACCACACCATACTGATCTACTGCTACCACACCATACTACCCCACCATACTACCACACCATACTACCACACCACCCTACCACACCATACTACCACACCATACTACCACACCATACTACCACACCATACTGATCTACTACTACCACACCATACTACCACACCATACTGATCTACTACTACCACACCATACTACCACACCATACTGATCTACTGCTACCACACCATACTACCACACCATACTACCACACCATACTACCACACCATACTACCACCCCATACTACCACACCATACTACCACACCATACTGATCTACTGCTACCACACCATACTACCCCACCATACTACCACACCATACTACCACACCACCCTACCACACCATACTACCACACCATACTACCACACCATACTACCACACCATACTGATCTACTACTACCACACCATACTACCACACCATACTGATCTACTACTACCACACCATACTACCACACCATACTGCTCTACTGCTACCACACCATACTACCACACCATACTACCACACCATACTGATCTACTGCTACCACACCATACTACCACACCATACTACCACACCATACTACCACACCATACTACCACCCCATACTACCACACCATACTACCACACCATACTGATCTACTACTACCACACCATACTACCACACCATACTACCACACCATACTACCACACCACCCTACCACACCATACTACCACACCATACTACCACACCATACTACCACACCATACTGATCTACTGCTACCACACCATACTACCACACCATACTACCACACCATACTACCACACCATACTGATCTACTACTACCACACCATACTACCACACCATACTACCACACCATACTACCACACCATACTACCACACCATACTGATCTACTGCTACCACACCATACTACCACACCATACTACCACACCATACTACCACACCATACTGATCTACTGCTACCACACCATACTACCACACCATACTACCACACCATACTACCACACCATACTACCACACCATATTACCACACCATACTACCACACCATACAGGTGTTTGTTTGTATCTGGGCATTAGCTTAGCTAATCTGTTCCTGGTGCCTGTGGTTAAGACCATTCAGAAATCAACCAGCCTAGAAATGATCGCAAACTGTCTAGCAATGATCGCAAACTGTCTAGCAATGATCGCAAACTGTCTAGCAATGGAATTGTATTAAATTAAAATAGAAAATCAGTTGTGCAGACAGTGGATTAATCAACCATACAGAATGTGTGAATTGTCTGTCAATGAACGTCACTTTCTCCATTGTAAGAGATTAGTAAAAGGTTCCCTAGCTGAGCTTAAAGTGGCACGGTATTATACTGTAGTTACACTCACTACAACACAACTCAGTGATGACTGTGTACATTGACAATAACTACAATTACAAAAACATAGTAAGCCATGTTAACGTTTCCAAACACAATATATTAAAGATTTCATTCATAGTAATGTTCTGTTGATTATGTAACAAAATAAGTATAATCAGTGCTTTGAAGGTTTTAGAACACATTTAAACATTTAAACCTCATCAAAACTGTTTGATAATGGTCACCTGGTACAGGACATGCATTACAAATATGGGAATGACTGACCAAAAAATATATATTTAAAAAAATCTTACCTTTAAAAGTGTATACTGTGAAGCGCAATTCTGTTGATAGCGATGGTGTTGATGATAGGCAGGATGAAGGTGCCAGGATAACACTAACAAATGTGTACTGTCCCACAAAAGCCCCAGTTCAGTGATGTTGTTTCTGTCTTGGTGCGTGAGGTAAGGCAGTCCAGCTCTGTTCCTTATCCCCTGGGAGGGTTGGGT
Organism: Salvelinus namaycush; assembly: GCF_016432855.1. Lineage (NCBI taxonomy): Eukaryota > Metazoa > Chordata > Actinopteri > Salmoniformes > Salmonidae > Salvelinus > Salvelinus namaycush. The sequence goes on from NW_024057899.1 coordinate 70,517, forward strand.
GGAATGAGAGGGAAAGGTGGAGGTGCTGTCTCTCCTAGTCCAGGAGGAGGAGGAGGAGGTACTATCTCTCCTAGTCCAGGAGGAAAAGAGGAGGAGGTACTATCTCTCCTAGTCCAGGAGGAGAAGAGGTGGAGGTGCTATCTCTCCTAGTCCAGGAGAAGAGGAGGAGGAGGTGCTATCTCTCCTAGTCCAGGAGGAGAAGAGGTGGAGGTGCGATCTCTCCTAGTCCAGGAGGAGAAGAGGTGGAGGTACTATCTCTCCTAGTCCAGGAGAAGAGGAGGAGGAGGTGCTATCTCTCCTAGTCCAGGAGGAGAAGAGGTGGAGGTGCTATCTCTCCTAGTCCAGGAGGAGAAGAGGAGGAGGTACTATCTCTCCTAGTCCAGGAGGAGAAGAGGTGGAGGTGCGATCTCTCCTAGTCCAGGAGGAGAAGAGGTGGAGGTACTATCTCTCCTAGTCCAGGAGGAGAAGAGGTGGAGGTGCGATCTCTCCTAGTCCAGGAGGAGAAGAGGTGGAGGTACTATCTCTCCTAGTCCAGGAGGAGAAGAGGTGGAGGTACTATCTCTCCTAGTCCAGGAGGAGAAGAGGTGGAGGTACTATCTCTCCTAGTCCAGGAGGAGAAGAGGTGGAGGTACTATCTCTCCTAGTCCAGGAGGAGAAGAGGTGGAGGTGCTATCTCTCCTAGTCCAGGAGGAGAAGAGGAGGAAAGTAGAAGGGAAAGGCTCCTCTGAAGGCAGGGTTGAGATGACTGACAGAGGTCCCTCCCTCCATCCTCACCCCACCCCTCATTGGTTACTCCCTCCATCCCTCCCCCCCTCCATCCTCACCCCATCACTATTCTATTTCTCAGAGTAATACCGTACGTGTATTAGTTACAACCCTATGTAGACGTCTAGCTCACCCACTCCCCTCCTCATTCCTCCCTTCCTCTCGTTCGTTACTCCCTACCCACACCCCTCCTCATTCCTCCCCTCCTCTCGTTCGTTACTCCCTACCCACACCCCTCCTCATTCCTCCCCTCCTCTCGTTCGTTACTCCCTACCCACACCCCTCCTCATTCCTCCCCTCCTCTCGTTCGTTACTCCCTACCCACACCCCTCCTCATTCCTCCCCTCCTCTCGTTCGTTACTCCCTACCCACACCCCTCCTCATTCCTCCCCTCCTCTCGTTCGTTACTCCCTACCCACACCCCTCCTCATTCCTCCCCTCCTCTCGTTCGTTACTCCCTACCCACACCCCTCCTCATTCCTCCCCTCCTCTCGTTCGTTACTCCCTACCCATACCTCTCCCCTCTAGTAGATATATCAGAACTAAGTCCTCTAATACTAAGAAATGCATTGCCAAACCACATAGTTCAAATATTTGTCTAATATCAATTATAATCCATTTCCATGAAGTGTAATCTACATACAGTTAATATGCAAGTTACAAGTTCAGTACCTTGACGGTTCAGTATTGGGAGGGAGGCATTTTGCAGGCCTGAATGTGGCTGTGTACTGGCTTAAACAGTCAACCATCAACTGCCTGGCAGTAACCCTTTGTTACTATTTGTGTGGAAATACTGTATATTAATGAGAACAACAAATTAAAAGTTAAACACTCTCTCTGTGTCCTTCTCTCTGTCCTTGCAGTGAGCATTTAATTTCCAGATAACCAGAGATACCCATCATAATTCTCTTTCCTAGACTGGTCTGTTTGGACCATTAACCGACATGTGGCTTTGACTTTTACCTCGTCTCATCATTTTACCTCATCTAACCTCGCCTCATAATTTTACCTCATCTAACATCGTCTCATAATTTTTACCTCATCTAACCTTGCCTCATCATTTTTACCTCATCTAACCTCGCCTCATAATTTTACCTCATCTAACCTTGCCTCATCATTTTTACCTCATCTAACCTCGCCTCATAATTTTACCTCATCTAACCTCGCCTCATCATTTTTACCTCATCTAACCTCGCCTCATAATTTTACCTCATCTAACCTCGCCTCATAATTTTACCTCATCTAACATAGTCTCATAATTTTACCTCATCTAACCTTGCCTCATCATTTTACCTCATCTAACCTTACCTCATCTAACATCGTCTCAACCCAGCCAGTATGTGCATCCAAAATGGCACCCTATCCCCTATACAGTGCACTACTTTATAGAACCCTATCCCCTATATAGTGCACTACTTTATAGAACCCTATCCCCTATATAGTGCACTACTTTATAGAACCCTATCCCCTATATAGTGCACTACTTTATAGAACCCTATCCCCTATACAGTGCACTACTTTATAGAACCCTATCCCCTATACAGTGCACTACTTTATAGAACCCTATCCCCTATACAGTGCACTACTTTATAGAACCCTATCCCCTATATAGTGCACTACTTTATAGAACCCTATCCCCTATATAGTGCACTACCTTTGATCATAGCTCATAGGGCTCTATAGGGTTCCATTAAGGACTCACCCTATGATCAACCCAGCCTAACTAACCCAAACCTCCTCAAAGCACACAGGTCACAGACTAAAAAGCTGCTAGATAAGTTTTCACAAAAAACCATATACCTGGACAGAAGGCTAAGAGATGGATTGGGGAAGTTCCTGCAGAGCTGAGACATGACATCAGCCCAGCATATAAACCCCTGTGTGTGTGTTGCTCAGAACTACAAGGTCAGACAAGGGGTTGGCATGTCCTGACATCCGTGACTAAAGACTCAGTCAACCAGACTAACAGAGCTCGAGGCATAAAGCTAATGTGTTAAACCTTCCCACAGCTAATTACTTTTGGCTTCTCAGGCAATAAGTTTTGGTCAAATATAATTCACCCTCTGTATGAAATAGAGACATCATCTATCTATTACCAAACATCTGTTATCTAGTTGTAATGTTAGGGTTGTACAGTTCTGGAAACCTTTCTAAAAATTAAAATCGCAGAAAGAGGATTACTGGATTTAAATCCCTCATTTATTCCAGGAATATTCCAACCCGGGATTTCTGAAAAACCCTTTTGAATTTTGGAAAAAAGTTAGCAGAATTGTTCAACCATAAAAGTATCTCTATGTGGTGAAGCATCTCTTTTCTTTCTCATCTTTCATACCACAGAGTTGTCAGAGCTGCAGAAACAAAGGCTCCCACTGAGTTGCTGCAGTCACCTGCTCTGCACAACTACAGCTCTGACATCACAGACCCAGGCATGCAGGGAGGATGTCCAGCAGGCACAGGGATTGCATCCCTAATGGCACCCTATACCTTATTATAGTGCACTACAATTGACTAGAGCCCATAGGGCTCTATATAGGGGATAGGGTGCCTTTTGGGCCACAACCAGGGTCTCTGGTCTAATGGCTGCTGCCTGCATGCCAGGCTGTAGAGGAGAACATCACATGGACTCCCGAGTGGTACAGCGGTCAAAGGCACTGCATCTCAGTGCTAGAGGCGTCACTACAGACCCTGATTCGATCATGGGCTGTATCACAGCGGTCTAAAGGCACTGCATCTCAGTGCTAGAGGCGTCACTACAGACCCTGATTCGATCCTGGGCTGTATCACAGCGGTCTAAAGGCACTGCATCTCAGTGCTAGAGGCGTCACTACAGACACCCTAGTTCGAGTCCAGGCTGTATCACAACCGACCGTGATTGGGAGTCCCATAGGGCGGTGCACAATTGGCCCAACGTCGTCCGGGTTTGGCCGGGGGTAGGCCGTCATTGTAAAATAAGAATTTGTTCTTAACTGAGTTGCCTAGTTAAATAAAAGGTTACTTTTTTTTGTTTTTGTTACTGGGGCAGAGCACAGCGCCTGGAGGGTTCAACTGAAATATTGCGACTCCTAAAGTCGACTTTCCAGGATATGGCTGGTCAAAGATGCTCTTAGTCATTCCCTGATCACACACACACACACGAGCGTGTACACGGACGGATGTACGCACACACACGCCACACACGCAGGCAACTCTTTAATGCCGTATCCGATGTTTTAAATACAGTGAAATCAAATTCTGCGGCTGATAATACTTCAGCTCAAAGAAGAACATCTCGGTGCACTTTAAGAAGAGGAAACTCCTTACAGTGCTGGAGCCTGGGGGCTGGGTTACTGTACAGGGGGCTGGTGTGGGAGTGGGGCTGGGTTACTGTACAGGGGGCTGGGAGTGGGCCTGGGTTACTGTGCAGGGGGCTGGGAGTGGGAGTGGGGCTGGGTTACTGTACAGGGGGCTGGTGTGGGAGTGGGGCTGGGTTACTGTACAGGGGGCTGGGAGTGGGCCTGGGTTACTGTGCAGGGGGCTGGGAGTGGGAGTGGGGCTGGGTTACTGTACAGGGGGCTGGTGTGGGAGTGGGGCTGGGTTACTGTACAGGGGGCTGGGAGTGGGCCTGGGTTACTGTGCAGGGGGCTGGGAGTGGGAGTGGGGCTGGGTTACTGTACAGGGGGCTGGTGTGGGAGTGGGGCTGGGTTACTGTACAGGGGGCTGGGAGTGGGCCTGGGTTACTGTGCAGGGGGCTGGGAGTGGGGCTGGGTTACTGTGCAGGGGATGGGAGGTGGGAGTGGGGCTGGGTTACTGTGCAGGGGATGGGAGGTGGGAGTGGGGCTGGGTTACTGTACAGGGGGCTGGGGGTGGGGCTGGGTTACTGTACAGGGAGCTGGGAGGTGGGAGTGGGGCTGGGTTACTGTACAGGGAGCTGGGAGTGGGGCTGGGTTACTGTACAGGGAGCTGGGAGGTGGGAGTGGGGCTGGGTTACTGTACAGGGGGCTGGGAGGTGGGAGTGGGGCTGGGTTACTGTACAGGGAGTGGGAGTGGGGCTGGGTTACTGTACAGGGGGCTGGGAGGTGGGAGTGGGGCTGGGTTACTGTACAGGGAGCTGGGAGTGGGGCTGGGTTACTGTACAGGGAGCTGGGGGTGGGGCTGGGTTACTGTGCAGGGGGCTGGGAGGTGGGAGTGGGGCTGGGTTACTGTGCAGGGGGCTGGGAGTGGGCCTGGGTTACTGTACAGGGGGCTGGGAGGTGGGAGTGGGGCTGGGTTACTGTACAGGGAGGTGGGAGTGGGGCTGGGTTACTGTACAGGGGGCTGGGAGTGGGAGTGGGGCTGGGTTACTGTGCAGGGAGCTGGGAGGTGGGAGTGGGGCTGGGTTACTGTACAGGGGGCTGGGAGGTGGGAGTGGGGCTGGGTTACTGTACAGGGGGCTGGGAGGTGGGAGTGGGGCTGGGTTACTGTACAGGGGGCTGGGAGGTGGGAGTGGGGCTGGGTTACTGTACAGGGAGCTGGGGGTGGGGCTGGGTTACTGTACAGGGGGCTGGGAGGTGGGAGTGGGGCTGGGTTACTGTGCAGGGGGCTGGGAGTGGGAGTGGGGCTGGGTTACTGTGCAGGGGGCTTGGAGTGGGAGTGGGGCTGGGTTACTGTGCAGGGGGCTGGGAGTGGGAGTGGGGCTGGGTTACTGTGCAGGGGGCTGGGAGTGGGAGTGGGGCTGGGTTACTGTGCAGGGGGCTGGGGGTGGGAGTGGGGCTGGGTTACTGTGCAGGGGGCTGGGAGTGGGAGTGGGGCTGGGTTACTGTACAGGGAGCTGGGGGTGGGGCTGGGTTACTGTGCAGGGGGCTGGGAGTGGGAGTGGGGCTGGGTTACTGTGCAGGGGGCTGGGAGTGGGAGTGGGGCTGGGTTACTGTGCAGGGGGCTGGGAGGTGGGAGTGGGGCTGGGTTACTGTGCAGGGGGCTGGGGGTGGGGCTGGGTTACTGTACAGGGAGCTGGGAGGTGGGAGTGGGGCTGGGTTACTGTACAGGGGGCTGGGAGTGGGGCTGGGTTACTGTACAGGGAGGTGGGAGGTGGGAGTGGGGCTGGGTTACTGTGGCAGGGGGCTGGTGTGGGAGTGGGGCTGGGTTACTGTACAGGGGGCTGGGGGTGGGGCTGGGTTACTGTGCAGGGGGCTGGGAGGTGGGAGTGGGGCTGGGTTACTGTGCAGGGGGCTGGGAGTGGGAGTGGGGCTGGGTTACTGTGCAGGGGGCTGGGAGGTGGGAGTGGGGCTGGGTTACTGTACAGGGAGCTGGGAGTGGGAGTGGGGCTGGGTTACTGTACAGGGAGCTGGGAGGTGGGAGTGGGGCTGGGTTACTGTGCAGGGGGCTGGGGGGGGGAGTGGGGCTGGGTTACTGTGCGGGGGGCTGGGAGTGGGAGTGGGGCTGGGTTACTGTGCAGGGGGCTGGGAGTGGGGCTGGGTTACTGTACAGGGGGCTGGGAGTGGGAGTGGGGCTGGGTTACTGTGCAGGGGGCTGGGAGTGGGAGTGGGGCTGGGTTACTGTGCAGGGGGCTGGGAGTGGGAGTGGGGCTGGGTTACTGTGCAGGGGGCTGGGAGTGGGGCTGGGTTACTGTACAGGGGGCTGGGAGTGGGAGTGGGGCTGGGTTACTGTGCAGGGGGCTGGGAGTGGGAGTGGGGCTGGGTTACTGTGCAGGGGGCTGGGAGTGGGAGTGTGGCTGGGTTACTGTGCAGGGGGCTGGGAGGTGGGAGTGGGGCTGGGTTACTGTGCAGGGGGCTGGGAGTGGGAGTGGGGCTGGGTTACTGTGCAGGGGGCTGGTGTGGGAGTGGGGCTGGGTTATAGTGCTGGGGGCTGGTGTGGGGTGCGGAGGGGGGCGTGGGGAGAAGAGGTGGGTGTTGGGTTCTGGGCTGGTAAGGAACCGGGGTTGATGAGGAACCGGAGCTGGTAAGGAACCTGGGCTGGTAAGGAACCGGAGCTGGTAAGGAACCGGGGCTGGTAAGGAACCGGGGCTGGTAAGGAACCGGGGCTGGTAAGGAACCGGGGCTGGTAAGGACCCAGGGCTGGTAAGGAACCAGGGCTGGTAAGGAACCGGGGCTGGTAAGGAACCGGGGCTGGTAAGGAACCGGGGCTGGTAAGGAACCGGGGCTGGTAAGGAACCGGAGCTGGTAAGGAACCGGAGCTGGTAAGGAACCGGGGCTGGTAAGGACCCAGGGCTGGTAAGGAACTGGGGCTGGTAAGGAACCGGGGCTGGTAAGGACCCAGGGCTGGTAAGGAACCGGGGCTGGTAAGGAACCAGGGCTGGTAAGGAACCGGGGCTGGTAAGGAACCGGGGCTGGTAAGGACCCAGGGCTGGTAAGGACCCAGGGCTGGTAAGGAACCGGGGCTGGTAAGGAACCGGGGCTGGTAAGGAACTGGGGCTGGTAAGGACCCAGGGCTGGTAAGGAACCGGGGCTGGTAAGGAACTGGGGCTGGTAAGGAACCTGGAGCTGGTAAGGAACCTGGAGCTGGTAAGGAACCTGGAGCTGGTAAGGAACCTGGGCAAGGTCTGATCCAAGCTAGGATCACTGTACTTCCACAGCGCATGACCAATGGAATTTCACACAGCTTTAGAATCACGGGGTGCTGGGTTACAGCTTCAGTCTCAGGTTCCCATGACACTGTTACAGCTTCAGTCTCAGGTTCCCATAACACTGTTACAGCTTCAGTCTCAGGTTCCCATAACACTGTTACAGCTTCAGTCTCAGGTTCCCATAACACTGTTACAGCTTCAGTCTCAGGTTCCCATAACACTGTTACAGCTTCAGTCTCAGGTTCCCATAACACTGTTACAGCGTCAGTCTCAGGTTCCCATAACACTGTTACAGCTTCAGTCTCAGGTTCCCATAACACTGTTACAGCTTCAGTCTCAGGTTCCCAATGACACTGTTACAGCTTCAGTCTCAGGTTCCATAACACTGTTACAGCTTCAGTCTCAGGTTCCCATGACACCGTTACAGCTTCAGTCTCAGGCTCCATAACACTGTTACAGCTTCAGTCCTCAGGTTTCCCATAACACTGTACAGCTTCAGTCTCAGGTTCCCATAACACTGTTACAGCTTCAGTCTCAGGTTCCCATAACACTGTTACAGCTTCAGTCTCAGGTTCCATAGACACTGTTTACAGCTTCAGTCTCAGGTTCCCATGACACTGTTACAGCTCCAGTCTCAGGTTCCCATAACACTGTTACAGCTTCAGTCTCAGGTTCCCATAACACCTTGTTAACAGCTTCAGTCTCAGGTTCCCATAACACTGTTACAGCTTCAGTCTCAGGTTCCCATAACACTGTTACAGCTTCAGTCTCAGGTTCCCATAAACACTGTTACAGCTTCAGTCTCAGGTTCCCATAACACTGTTACAGCGTCAGTCTCAGGTTCCCATAGACACTGTTACAGCTTCAGTCTCAGGTTCCATGACACTGTACAGCTTCAGTCTCAGGTTCCCATGACACTGTTACAGCTTCAGTCTCAGGTTCCCATACACTGTTACAGCTTCAGTCTCAGGTTCCCATAACACTGTTACAGCTTCAGGTCTCAGGTTCCCATAACACTGTTACAGCTTCAGTCTCAGGTCCCATAACACTGTTACAGCTTCAGTCTCAGGTTCCCATGACACTGTTACAGCTTCAGTCTCAGGTTCCCATAACACTGTACAGCTTCAGTCTCAGGTTCCAATAACACTGTTACAGCTTCAGTCTCAGGTTCCCATAACACTGTACAGCTTCCAGTCTCAGGTTCCATCAGGTTCCCATGACACTGTTACAGCTTCAGTCTCAGGTTCCCATAACACTGTTACAGCTTCAGTCTCAGGTTCCCATGACACTGTTACAGCGTCAGTCTCAGGTTCCCATGACACTGTTACAGCGTCAGTCTCAGGTTCCCATGACACTGTTACAGCTTCAGTCTCATGTTCCCATGACACGTAACAGCTTCAGTCTCAGGTTCCATAACACTGTTACAGCTTCAGTCTCAGGTTCCCATAACACTGTAACAGCGTCAGTCTCAGTTTCCCATAACACTGTTACAGCTTCAGTCTCAGGTTCCCATAACACTGTTACAGCGTCAGTCTCAGGTTCCCATAACACTGTTACAGCTTCAGTCTCAGGTTCCCATGACA
>NW_024057900.1:0-40000 GCF_016432855.1 Salvelinus namaycush
TTTTGTCCAGGCCCGCACCCTTATTCCCTATATAGTGCACTACTTTTGTCCAGGCTCGCACCCTTATTCCCTATATAGTTCACTACCTTTGTCCAGGCCCGCACCCTTATTCCCTATATAGTGCAGTACTTTTGTTCAGGCCCGCACCCTTTTTCCCTATATAGTGCACTACTTTTGTCCAGGCCCGCACCCTTATTCCCTATAAAGTGCACTACTTTTGTCCAGGCCCGCACCCTTATTCCCTATAAAGTGCACTACTTTTGTCCAGGCCCGCACCCTTATTCCCTATAAAGTGCACTACTTTTGTCCAGAGTCCATCGCTACAATGGGAATCTGGTACAATTTCAGACACAGCCAGCCATAGCCCTGGTCTGAAATAGTGCACCACATAGGGAATAGGGTGCCATTCATGCCCCAGTGTTCCTCCACAGTAAGGCCAGAGTGCTGGCTGAGCCCTTAGGACTGTTGTTAAGACGTGTCCGCTCTGTTCCTTTTGAAAGTGGACACCTTCCAAATAGTGTTCCATTTCAGCCAGGCCAAGGTGTGCCGGCCCGGCTAATCTGGCTCACTTTATCTGTTTGTTGTTGCGCACGGCAGCTGTTTTCCATGACTAACGATCCAGTCAGAAGGAAGTGCATAAGCATCTGGTTGAAATACAATTCATCAGTCGTCATTGTGTTCTGGAACGGTGTTTATAGAATTTACATTATAGAATGTTTACGTTCTAGAACGTCTAGGCTCTAGAACGTCGAGGCTCTAGAACGTCTAGGCTCTAGAATATGACTAGTGTTCTGGTATTCCTGATCACCACCTTGATGAGTGCTTCCCTCTTATCAGTCTGGCTTCATTTACATTCAAGCCACATGACTTTGATAGGCCTACTTCATGCACTGTGTTCTGATTTGGTGGCCGGCCAAGCTCACCACTGATTCCAGGAAAGGAGGCAGGGAGTCCATTGTCAGGCCTCATTATAAACTGGGTGGTTCGAGCCCTGAATGCTGATTGGCTGACAGCTGTGGTATATCAGATCGTATACCATGGGTATGACAATAAAAAATAAAAAACTTTTCTAATTACGTTGGTAACCAGTTTATAATAGCAATAAGGCACATCTGGGGTTTGTGGTATATGGCCAATATACCACGGCTAAGGGCTGTGTTCAGGCACTCCGCGTTGCGTCGTGCTTTTGAACAGTCCTTGGCTGTGGTATATTGGCCATATACCACAAACCCCAGATGTGCCTGGGGCACACCCCCTTGGGCATTATTGCTTAATTAGACCACATTAGGAAAGGAAGCAGGGGATCTATTTGTTAGGCCACATTAGGAAAGGAAGCAGGGGATCCATTTGTTAGGCCACATTAGGAAAGGAAGCAGGGGATCCATTTGTTAGGCTACATTAGGAAAGGAAGCAAGGGATCCATTTGTTAGGCCACATTAGACCACATTAGGAAAGGAAGCAAGGGATCCATTTGTTAGGCCACATTAGACCACATTAGGAAAGGAAGCAGGGGATCTATTTGTTAGACCACATTAGACCACATTAGGAAAGGAAGCAAGGGATCCATTTGTTAGGCCACATTAGACCACATTAGGAAAGGAAGCAAGGGATCCATTTGTTAGGCCACATTAGACCACATTAGGAAAGGAAGCAGGGGATCCATTTGTTAGACCACATTAGGAAAGGAAGCAAGGGATCCATTTGTTAGACCACATTAGGAAAGGAAGCAAGGGATCCATTTGTTAGACCACATTAGGAAAGGAAGCAAGGGATCCATTTGTTAGACCACATTAGACCACATTAGGAAAGGAAGCAGGGGATCCATTTGTTAGACCACATTAGGAAAGGAAGCAAGGGATCCATTTGTTAGACCACATTAGGAAAGGAAGCAAGGGATCCATTTGTTAGACCACATTAGGAAAGGAAGCAGGGGATCCATTTGTTAGACCACATTAGGAAAGGAAGCAGGGGATCCATTTGTTAGACCACATTAGGAAAGGAAGCAAGGGATCCATTTGTTAGACCACATTAGGAAAGGAAGCAAGGGATCCATTTGTTAGACCACATTAGGAAAGGAAGCAAGGGATCCATTTGTTAGACCACATTAGGAAAGGAAGCAAGGGATCCATTTGTTAGACCTCATTAGGATAGACAACACTGCTCCAGAGAAAGACTGCTGTGTGTGTTATAGTGTTCCGTGTGTTCTAGTGTTCCGTGTGTGTGGTATAGCGTTCCGCGTGTGTGTTATAGCGTTCCGTGTGTGTGTTATAGCGTTCCGTGTGTGTGTTATAGCGTTCCGCGTGTGTGTTATAGCGTTCCGTGTGTGTGTTATAGCGTTCCGTGTGTGTGTTATAGTGTGTGTGTTATAGCGTTCCGTGTGTGTGTTATAGCGTGCCGTGTGTGTGTTATAGCCTGGGTGTTATAGCGTGGGTGTTATAGCCTGGGTGTTATAGCGTGGGTGTTATAGCCTGGGTGTTATAGCGTGGGTGTTATAGCCTGGGTGTTATAGCGTGGGTGTTATAGCGTGCCGTGTGTGTGTTATAGCGTGCCGTGTGTGTGTTATAGCGTTCCGTGTGTGTGTTATAGCGTGCCGTGTGTGTGTTATAGCGTTCCGTGTGTGTGTTATAGCGTTCCGTGTGTGTTATAGCGTTCCGTGTGTGTGTTATAGCGTTCCGTGTGTGTGTTATAGCGTGCCGTGTGTGTGTTATAGCGTGCCGTGTGTGTGTTATAGCGTGGGTGTTATAGCCTGGGTGTTATAGCGTGCCGTGTGTGTGTTATAGGGTGCCGTGTGTGTGTTATAGCGTGCAGTGTGTGTGTTATAGCGTTCCGTGTGTGTGTTATAGCGTGCCGTGTGTGTGTTATAGCGTTCCCTGTGTGTGTTATAGCGTTCCGTGTGTGTGTTATAGCGTGCAGTGTGTGTGTTATAGCGTGCCGTGTGTGTGTTATAGCGTTCCGTGTGTGTGTTATAGTGTGTGTGTTATAGCGTGCCGTGTGTGTGTTATAGCGTTCCGTGTGTGTGTTATAGTGTGTGTGTTATAGCGTGCCGTGTGTGTGTTATAGCGTTCCCTGTGTGTGTTATAGCGTTCCGTGTGTGTGTTATAGCGTTCCGTGTGTGTGTTATAGCGTGCCGTGTGTGTGTTATAGCGTTCCGTGTGTGTTATAGCGTTCCGTGTGTGTTATAGCGTTCCGTGTGTGTGTTATAGCGTTCCGTGTGTGTGTTATAGTGTGCCGTGTGTGTGTTATAGCGTTCCGTGTGTGTTATAGCGTTCCGTGTGTGTTATAGCGTTCCGTGTGTGTGTTATAGCGTTCCGTGTGTGTGTTATAGTGTGCCGTGTGTGTGTTATAGCGTTCCGTGTGTGTGTTATAGCGTTCCGTGTGTGTGTTATAGCGTGCCGTGTGTGTGTTATAGCGTGCCGTGTGTGTGTGTTATAGCGTTCCCTGTGTGTGTTATAGCGTTCCGTGTGTGTGTGTTATAGCGTGCCGTGTGTGTGTTATAGCGTTCCGTGTGTGTGTTATAGCGTTCCGTGTGTGTGTTATAGCGTTCCGTGTGTGTGTTATATCGTGTGTGTTATAGCGTTCCGTGTGTGTGTTATAGTGTGTGTGTTATCGTGTGTGTGTTATCGTGTGTGTGTTATCGTGTGTGTGTTATCGTGTGTGTGTTATAGTGTGTGTGTTATCGTGTGTGTGTTATCGTGTGTGTGTTATCGTGTGTGTGTTATCGTGTGTGTGTTATAGCGTGTGTTATAGCGTTCCGTGTGTGTGTTATAGCGTTCCGTGTGTGTGTTATAGCGTTCCGTGTGTGTGTTATAGTGTGTGTGTTATAGCGTTCCGTGTGTGTGTTATAGCGTTCCGTGTGTGTGTTATAGCGTTCCGTGTGTGTGTTATAGCGTGCCGTGTGTGTGTTATAGCGTTCCGTGTGTGTGTTATAGCGTTCCGTGTGTGTGTTATAGCGTGCCGTGTGTGTGTTATAGCGTTCCGTGTGTGTGTTCTAGCGTGCCGTGTGTGTGTTATAGCGTTCCGTGTGTGTGTTATAGTGTGCTGTGTTTATAGCGTGTGTGTTCTAGCGTTCCGTGTGTGTGTTATAGGGTGCCGTGTGTGTTCTAGCGTTCCGTGTGTGTGTTATAGGGTGCCGTGTGTGTTCTAGCGTTCCGTGTGTGTGTTATAGCGTGCTGTGTTTATAGCATGTCAGTAGCAGTGTTCCTAGATGTCCTTAACTGCCTGCTCACATATCGACCCCTCCAAAAGGAAGTAACCTTGCACGAGCCTTGGCTTGTGTGAGCCGGAGCTTATCTCCTGTTTCTGTAGTGAGGCAGCTTGTTGTACAGGACACGCCCTGGACAGGACAGTCCACCCCCTGGACAGGACAGTCCACCCCCTGGACAGGACACTAGTCTATATCCTGTTTCTGTAGTGAGACAGCTTTATGTACAGTCCACCCCCTGGACAGGACACTAGTCTATCTCCTGTTTCTGTAGTGAGACAGCTTTATGTACAGTCCACCCCCTGGACAGGACACTAGTCTATCTCCTGTTTCTGTAGTGAGACAGCTTGATGTACCAGTCCACCCCCTGGACAGGACACTAGTCTATATCCTGTTTCTGTAGTGAGACATCTTGATGTACAGGACACCCCCTGGACAGGACACTAGTCTATATCCTGTTTCTGTAGTGAGACAGCTTTATGTACAGTCCACCCCCTGGACAGGACACTAGTCTATATCCTGTTTCTGTAGTGAGACAGCTTTATGTACCAGTACACCCCCTGGACAGGACACTAGTCTATGGCAGGGCCTTATCCTCAATCTATCTCCCTAATGTTGAGTGCCATTTTTACAGTCTTTGGTATGACTCAGCCGGGGATCGATCTCCCAACCTTCCGGTCTCATAGGCGGACACTAACTTCCCCATAGTAGGCACTCCTGTAAATCGAAATAGGATTGGATAGGTTTAGGTAATATGGTAATTACTTTACCTTGCCTTCTGATTGCTGGTTGGATTTCTGTTGCCCTATTTCTTATCCTATCACTTTAGTTATAAAGAATGAGAGACATCCTGACTGGCTCTATATGATGGAACCTTATGAAGTCTTCTATGAAGGCTAGGTAAGGAGACAAAGCTAGGGTTATTGGTAGGGCGGTGAGACAAAGTTAGGGTTATTGGTAGGGCGGTGAGACAAAGTTAGGGTTATTGGTAGGGCGGTGAGACAAAGCTAGGGTTATTGGTAGGGCGGTGAGACAAAGCTAGGGTTATTGGTAAGGCTGTGAGACAAAGCTAGGGTTATTGGTAAGGAGACAAAGTTAGGGTTATTGGTAAGGCTGTGAGACAAAGTTAGGGTTATTGGTAGGGCGGTGAGACAAAGCTAGGGTTATTGGTAGGGCTGTGAGACAAATGGGATTATTGGTAAGGCTGTGAGACAAAGCTAGGGTTATTGGTAGGGCTGTGAGACAAAGTTAGGGTTATTGGTAGGGCGGTGAGACAAAGTTAGGGTTATTGGTAGGGCGGTGAGACAAAGTTAGGGTTATTGGTAGGGCGGTGAGACAAAGTTAGGGTTATTGGTAGGGCGGTGAGACAAAGCTAGGGTTATTGGTAAGGCTGTGAGACAAAGTTAGGGTTATTGGTAGGGCGGTGAGACAAAGCTAGGGTTATTGGTAAGGCTGTGAGACAAAGCTAGGGTTATTGGTAAGGAGACAAAGCTAGGGTTATTGGTAAGGCTGTGAGACAAAGCTAGGGTTATTGGTAAGGCTGTGAGACAAAGCTAGGGTTATTGGTAGGGCTGTGAGACAAATGGGATTATTGGTAAGGCTGTGAGACAAAGCTAGGGTTATTGGTAGGGCTGTGAGACAAATGGGATTATTGGTAAGGCTGTGAGACAAAGCTAGGGTTATTGGTAGGGCTGTGAGACAAAGCTAGGGTTATTGGTAGGGCTGTGAGACAAATGGGATTATTGGTAAGGCTGTGAGACAAAGCTAGGGTTATTGGTAGGGCTGTGAGACAAATGGGATTATTGGTAAGGCTGTGAGACAAAGCTAGGGTTATTGGTAGGGCTGTGAGACAAATGGGATTATTGGTAAGGCTGTGAGACAAAGCTAGGGTTATTGGTAGGGCTGTGAGACAAATGGGATTATTGGTAAGGCTGTGAGACAAAGCTAGGGTTATTGGTAGGGCTGTGAGACAAATGGGATTATTGGTAAGGCTGTGAGACAAAGCTAGGGTTATTGGTAAGGCTGTGAGACAAAGCTAGGGTTATTGGTAGGGCTGTGAGACAAATGGGATTATTGGTAAGGCTGTGAGACAAAGCTAGGGTTATTGGTAGAGCTGTGAGACAAAGTTAGGGTTATTGGTAGGGCGGTGAGACAAAGCTAGGGTTATTGGTAGGGCTGTGAGACAAAGTTAGGGTTATTGGTAGGGCGGTGAGACAAAGCTAGGGTTATTGGTAGGGCTGTGAGACAAAGTTAGGGTTATTGGTAGGGCGGTGAGACAAAGTTAGGGTTATTGGTAGGGCGGTGAGACAAAGTTAGGGTTATTGGTAGGGCTGTGAGACAAAGCTAGGGTTATTGGTAGGGCGGTGAGACAAAGTTAGGGTTATTGGTAGGGCGGTGAGACAAAGCTAGGGTTATTGGTAGGGCGGTGAGACAAAGCTAGGGTTATTGGTAGGGCGGTGAGACAAAGCTAGGGTTATTGGTAGGGCTGTGAGACAAAGCTAGGGTTATTGGTAGGGCGGTGAGACAAAGTTAGGGTTATTGGTAAGGAGACAAAGTTAGGGTTATTGGTAAGGCTGTGAGACAAAGCTAGGGTTATTGGTAAGGAGACAAAGTTAGGGTTATTGATAAGGCTGTGAGACAAAGTTAGGGTTATTGGTAAGGCTGTGAGACAAAGCTAGGGTTATTGGTAAGGAGACAAAGTTAGGGTTATTGGTAGGGCTGTGAGACAAAGTTAGGGTTATTGGTAGGGCTGTGAGACAAAGCTAGGGTTATTGGTAAGGCTGTGAGACAAAGTTAGGGTTATTGGTAGGGCGGTGAGACAAAGCTAGGGTTATTGGTAGGGCGGTGAGACAAAGCTAGGGTTATTGGTAGGGCGGTGAGACAAAGCTAGGGTTATTGGTAGGGCTGTGAGACAAAGCTAGGGTTATTGGTAGGGCGGTGAGACAAAGCTAGGGTTATTGGTAAGGCTGTGAGACAAAGCTATGGTTATTGGTAGGGCTGTGAGACAAAGCTAGGGTTATTGGTAGGGCGGTGAGACAAAGCTAGGGTTATTGGTAGGGCGGTGAGACAAAGCTAGGGTTATTGGTAGGGCTGTGAGACAAAGCTAGGGTTATTGGTAGGGCTGTGTACCTGACAGTTGGTAGGGCTGTGTACCTGACAGTTGGTAGGGCTGTGTACCTGACAGTTGGTAGGCTGTGTACCTGACAGTTGGTAGAGCTGTGTTACCTGACAGTTGGTAGGGCTGTGTACCTGACAGTTGGTAGGGCTGTGTTACCTGACAGTTGGTAGGGCTGTGTTACCTGACAGTTGGTAGGGCTGTGTACCTGACAGTTGGTAGGGCTGTGTACCTGACAGTTGGTAGGGCTGTGTACCTGACAGTTGGTAGGGCTGTGTTACCTGACAGTGGGTAGGGCTGTGTACCTGACAGTTGGTAGGGCTGTGTACCTGACAGTTGGTAGGGCTGTGTACCTGACAGTTGGTAGGGCTGTGTACCTGACAGTTATGGCTGAAGACCGTCATGAAAATAAAATAACCGTCAAAACTATTTAAATATGGCCTACATTCATTAAGATTGGAGTATTATGAACTTTATTTTCACGTAGATAAACTACGGGACCTAATAGCAAGAGTGTTTACTAATCACTATAAGCAATTGTTTTGCTAATTTATACGGAATAAAAATATATAAATGCAACATGCAACAATTTCAACGAGTTACAGTTCATATCAGGAAATCAGTCAATTAAAATGAATGGATTAGGCCCTGATCTATGGATTAGTCCTATGGATGATTTAATCTGGTTAAAGGCCTGTTTTCAGTAGTTTAGACTACATTATGTCTCTCATTACGGCGTCCTCTCTTTGAAGGACATATGCCACTGCCATTGAATGACCGCAGCAGTAGGATTTGTGACGTTATGGGAATATTTCGGGGGGAAAAGTCGGAGAACCTCGTTTGAATGGTTTAGTTAATAGAAATAGAATGTGTATTTAATATTCTGTACATGCAGAAAAGCCAACAGACAAGGTATACCTATCTGTATTTAATATTCTGTACATGCAGAAAGCCAACAGACAAGGTAGACCTATCTGTATTTAATATTCTGTACATGCAGAAAAGCCAACAGACAAGGTAGACCTATCTGTATTTAATATTCTGTACATGCAGAAAAGCCAACAGACAAGGTAGACCTATCTGTATTTAATATTCTGTACATGCAGAAAAGCCAACAGACAAGGTAGACCTATCTGTATTTAATATTCTGTACATGCAGAAAGCCAACAGACAAGGTAGACCTATCTGTATTTAATATTCTGTACATGCAGAAAAGCCAACAGACAAGGTAGACCTATCTGTATTTAATATTCTGTACATGCAGAAAGCCAACAGACAAGGTAGACCTATCTGTATTTAATATTCTGTACATGCAGAAAGCCAACAGACAAGGTATACCTATCTGTATTTAATATTCTGTACATGCAGAAAAGCCAACAGACAAGGTATACCTATCTGTATTTAATATTCTGTACATGCAGAAAAGCCAACAGACAAGGTAGACCTATCTGTATTTGAACTCTGGTAATGTTGTCAATACGAAAATGCGACAGATTCTCTCCAACCTGGCATTTCTTAATTTGTCGATTTGAATATTTATAAGTAATAACCTGAATAATAATGAAATGTAATGGCTTGTTTCAAATCGTTTTTTAAAATTAAGAATCATATCCATGTACACAAATGTACTAACAATTGTTACCTCCCATTTTTGATCCCCCTTTTCGGGGTTTGGATAACCTGATCCAAGATCTGTCGTTAGGAGAAACATCTAACCTTGAGCCACCAAAACACAGTGGGAGGCCTCCACAGTTTACTCAGCCAGGACTTTGGCCCCTCAAGAAACAGGCTGCTTCTGAAATAGCACCCTGTCCCCCTATATAGTGCACTACTCCCCCCCCCCCCCCCCCCCCCCCAGAGCTATGTCTGTTGTTAGGGGCAACAGTGGGAGGACTCCATAGCTCCCTCAACCCTCATGGAATGTCTCTGTGTAAAAAAAAAAAAAAGCAAGTGAATTTGGCTGCTTTTCTAAGTGGGTTTTTAATCATTGACCATCAACACTGACCGTCGCTACTGTCATGTTGCCAGTTGCCGGTAGCAACAGTAGCCTATGATCAACAAAAGTTATTGAAGCTGGCATGAACTATTTGCACAATTATTTGCACCTGTCATGATAGGCTACTCATCCAACATCAAAGTATAGTGAGTTCGGTTCAGGATGTTATAAAATCTGTTGCTTTTAATACTGTAGCTATATTTAGTTAATTAGAATCTGTAGTTGATACATTAATTTTTACTTATTCATTATATATATATAACCATTTATTTTTGAAGAATGTAACTTATAAATGCCTCATGAGTTCAGTTCTGTCAACATTCCATCAGAACCCAGAATAGAAGCTTGTTCTCCTCCAATGTTTGTAAACAGTGTAAATGTAAAGAAACACTGTGTAGCCTCATAACATGGTTATAACTATAATGTTGTTATCATGGACGGTCAGTCCTGTATAGCCTCCATAACATGGTTATAACTATAATGTTGATATCATGGATGGTCAGTCCTGTATAGCCTCATAACATGGTTATAACTATAATGTTGATATCATGGATGGTCAGTCCTGTGTAGCCTCATAACATGGTTATAACTATAATGTTGATATCATGGATGGTCAGTCCTGTATAGCCTCATAACATGGTTATAACTATAATGTTGATATCATGGATGGTCAGTCCTGTATAGCCTCATAACATGGTTATAACTATAATGTTGATATCATGGATGGTCAGTCCTTGCATCCATATCTCTGTCTATTTAATCTGAGACTGGTTACATTTCTTCAGGCCCATCCCCTCAGCTTTTTACCAAAACAGAGGCGGGGTGGCGCTTTGTTATTGTTTCAGAGGAGAATGAAACGTTTATCACTTTCGGTTTGATGTGGCGTGACTCTTAACTGAACACTTAAAGCTGAACACTCATTAGGCCTACACGGACCATACCAGGAAGTTACTGTACTTTCTGTTATGCTTCATTTACCAGAGGATCTTCCCAAACAAACACTACTTATAACTGTGAACGCTTTTGTCTAGTCAAGTTTCTATGCTCAATGGCGACCATTGAAAAGGGCTGGGCTGCAGCAGTAGCGATACCACCGTCTGTAATGCCTGCTATACCGATCATAGCCTCTAGATGGTGCTAAGGAGCTACTCACTGTGTTGACCTTGCCCTTTGTGGCAGGGAAACGGGGTTAAAATACCGACACCAGTTTATGGATGGACTGAATTGGGCCAGTATGGGTTTATATACAGTAGTGCCAGGCTAGGCACCACCTCTCATCTCCCTTTTACAAAATACATTAGCATTTTATTTTCATAATGCCTATTATAAAAACAAAGTCATAACAATAATAACTATCAGATGGTTCAAATATCCATGGACACAGTCTGGGTTGTCTCTACTTACCACAGCCACAAAGATTAAGAGGAGTTGTGGACACTGACAGGATTGTCACTACTTACCACAGCCACAAAGATTAAGAGGAGTTGTGGACACTGACAGGGTTGTCACTACTTACCACAGCCACAAAGATTAAGAGGGGTTGTGGACACTGACAGGGTTGTCACTACTTACCACAGCCACAAAGATTAAGAGGAGTTGTGGACACTGACAGGGTTGTCACTACTTACCACAGCCACAAAGATTAAGAGGAGTTGTGGACACTGACAGGGTTGTCACTACTTACCACAGCCACAAAGATCAAAAGGAGTTGTGGACACTGACAGGGTTGTCACTACTTACCACAGCCACAAAGATCAAGAGGAGTTGTGGACACTGACAGGGTTGTCACGTCTTACCACAGCCACAAAGATCAAGAGGAGTTGTGGACACTGACCAGTGGTCTGTTCTCATTGACGTCAGTGAGTGCTTCCATAGAAGTGCTTCCATAGTTTAAAATCTGAACAGGCGTTTAGAAAATATAATGACTAACAGACATTTGAATTTTATATGAATATTCACTCTATATATAGAACATGTCAATACTTGAATCAATTGAATGAATTGGTGAAAATGTGTAGATATATATTTAGCTGTTTTTACAACAACAGTTGTCACAAAGTGCTTTACAGTTACCCAGCCTCCAGAAAGAGCAAACAGCAGTGCTGGCGGGAACATAGGGAAAACTGAGGAAGAAACCTTGAGAGGAAACAGACTCGGCGGCACTATTTGAAACAGTTGCATATTTGGATTTATTTAATTAGGCATGTCAGTTAAGAACAAATTCTTATTTACAATGATGCCCCACCCCGGCCAAAGCCCAACCCCCGCCCTGGACAACCCCGGACGACTCCGCCCAGATGTAGTAATGGTGGAGGATGTAGTAATGGTGGAGGATGTAGTAATGGTGGCGGAGGATGTAGTAATGGTGGCGGAGGATGTAGTAATGGTGGCGGAGGATGTAGTAATGGTGGCGGAGGATGTAGTAATGGTGGAGGATGTAGTAATGGTGGAGGATGTAGTAATGGTGGTGGAGGATGTAGTAATGGTGGAGGATGTAGTAACGGTGGAGGATGTAGTAATGGTGGACGATGTAGTAATGGTGGTGGAGGATGTAGTAATGGTGGAGGATGTAGTAACGTGGCGGAGGATGTAGTAACGGTGGCGGAGGATGTAGTAACGGTGGCGGAGGATGTAGTAACGGTGGCGGAGGATGTAGTAACGTGGCGGAGGATGTAGTAATGGTGGCGGAGGATGTAGTAACGGTGGCGGAGGATGTAGTAACGGTGGCGGAGGATGTAGTAATGGTGGCGGAGGATGTAGTAATGGTGGAGGACGATGTAGTAACGGTGGCGGAGGATGTAGTAACGGTGGCGGAGGATGTAGTAACGGTGGCGGAGGATGTAGTAATGGTGGAGGACGTAGTAATGGTGGCGGAGGATGTAGTAATGGTGGCGGAGGATGTAGTAATGGTGGCGGAGGATGTAGTAACGTGGCGGAGGATGTAGTAACGGTGGCGGACGATGTAGTAACGGTGGCGGAGGATGTAGTAACGTGGCGGAGGATGTAGTAACGTGGCGGAGGATGTAGTAACGGTGGCGGACGATGTAGTAACGGTGGCGGAGGATGTAGTAACGGTGGCGGACGATGTAGTAACGGTGGCGGACGATGTAGTAACGGTGGCGGAGGATGTAGTAACGTGGCGGAGGATGTAGTAACGGTGGCGGAGGATGTAGTAATGGTGGCGGAGGATGTAGTAACGGTGGCGGAGGATGTAGTAATGGTGGCGGAGGATGTAGTAACGGTGGCGGAGGATGTAGTAACGGTGGCGGAGGATGTAGTAACGGTGGCGGAGGATGTAGTAACGTGGCGGAGGATGTAGTAACGGTGGCGGAGGATGTAGTAACGGTGGCGGAGGATGTAGTAACGGTGGCGGAGGATGTAGTAACGGTGGCGGACGATGTAGTAACGGTGGCGGACGATGTAGTAACGGTGGCGGACGATGTAGTAACGGTGGCGGACGATGTAGTAACGGTGGCGGACGATGTAGTAACGGTGGCGGAGGATGTAGTAACGTGGCGGAGGATGTAGTAACGGTGGCGGAGGATGTAGTAATGGTGGAGGATGTAGTAACGGTGGCGGACGATGTAGTAACGGTGGCGGAGGATGTAGTAACGTGGCGGAGGATGTAGTAACGGTGGCGGACGATGTAGTAACGGTGGCGGACGATGTAGTAACGGTGGCGGACGATGTAGTAACGGTGGCGGACGATGTAGTAACGGTGGCGGACGATGTAGTAACGGTGGCGGACGATGTAGTAACGGTGGCGGAGGATGTAGTAATGGTGGTGGATGTAGTAATAGTAGTGGATGTAGTAATGGTAGTGAATGTAGTAATGGTAGTGAATGTAGTAATGGTAGTGAATGTAGTAATGGTAGTGGATGTAGTAATGGTAGTGGATGTAGTAATGGTAGTGAATGTAGTAATGGTAGTGAATGTAGTAATGGTAGTGGATGTAGTAATGGTAGTGGATGTAGTAATGGTAGTGGCTGTTGTAATGGTAGTAATGATAGTGGATGTAGTAATGGTAGTAATATTAGTGGATGTAGTAATTGTAGTGGATGTAGTAATGGTAGTGGATGTAGTAATGGTAGTGGCTGTTGTAATGGTAGTAATGATAGTGGATGTAGTAATGGTAGTAATATTAGTGGATGTAGTAATAGTAGTAATAGTAGTAATGGTAGTAATAGTAGTGGATGTAGTAATGGTAGTGGATGTAGTAATATTAGTGGATGTAGTAATATTAGTGGATGTAGTAATGGTAGGTGATTTAGTAATGGTAGTAATGGTAGTGGATGTAGTAATATTAGTGGATGTAGTAATGGTAGGTGATGTAGTAATAGTAGTAATAGTAGTAATGGTAGTAATGGTAGTGGATGTAGTAATGGTAGTGGATGTAGTAATGGTAGTGGATGTTGTAATGGTAGTAATGGTAGTGGATGTTGTAATGGTAGTGGATGTAGTAATGGTAGTGGATGTAGTAATGGTAGTGGATGTAGTAATGGTAGTAATAGTAGTGGATGTAGTAATGGTAGTGGATGTAGTAATGGTAGTGGATGTAGTAATGGTAGTAATAGTAGTGGATGTAGTAATAATAGTAATGGTAGTGGATGTAGTAATATTAGTGGATGTAGTAATGGTAGTGGATGTAGTAATGGTAGTGGATGTAGTAATGGTAGTAATATTAGTGGATGTAGTAATAGTAGTAATAGTAGTAATGGTAGTAATAGTAGTGGATGTAGTAATGGTAGTGGATGTAGTAATGGTAGTGGCTGTTGTAATGGTAGTAATGATAGTGGATGTAGTAATGGTAGGTGATGTAGTAATGGTAGGTGATGTAGTAATGGTAGGTGATGTAGTAATGGTAGGTGATGTAGTAATGGTAGGTGATGTAGTAATGGTAGTGGATGTAGTAATTGTAGTGGATGTAGTAATGGTAGGTGATGTAGTAATGGTAGGTGATGTAGTAATGATAGTGGATGTAGTAATGGTAGGTGATGTAGTAATGGTAGGTGATGTAGTAATGGTAGGTGATGTAGTAATGGTAGGTGATGTAGTAATGGTAGGTGATGTAGTAATATTAGTGGATGTAGTAATGGTAGGTGATGTAGTAATGGTAGGTGATGTAGTAATGGTAGGTGATGTAGTAATGGTAGTGGATGTAGTAATGGTAGTGGCTGTTGTAATGGTAGTAATATTAGTGGATGTAGTAATAGTAGTAATAGTAGTAATGGTAGTAATGGTAGTAATAGTAGTGGATGTAGTAATGGTAGGTGATGTAGTAATGGTAGGTGATGTAGTAATGGTAGGTGATGTAGTAATATTAGTAGATGTAGTAATGGTAGTGGATTTAGTAATATTAGTAGATGTAGTAATGGTAGTGGATTTAGTAATAGTGGCGGATGTAGTAATGGTAGGTGATGTAGTAATGGTAGGTGATGTAGTAATGGTAGGTGATGTAGTAATGGTAGTGGATGTAGTAATATTAGTGGATGTAGTAATGGTAGTGGATTTAGTAATAGTGGCGGATGTAGTAATGGTAGGTGATTTAGTAATAGTAGTAGATGTAGTAATGGTAGGTGATTTAGTAATAGTGGCGGATGTAGTAATGGTAGGTGATTTAGTAATAGTGGCGGATGTAGTAATGGTAGGTGATTTAGTAATAGTGGCGGATGTAGTAATGGTAGTGGATTTAGTGGCGGATGTAAGCAGAGGTTTTTAGTATCATTCTATTGGATTATTTTCTGCCTGTCTGTAGGATATTTGCTATTATCCATTGCTACAGTAAAAATGACATCGTGGACATATTTTTTATTCTGCGATACAATACAAACATCTTAAAATAGAAACCTACTAAAACAAATATACACCATCTATCAGCCCGTCCGACGCCATTTAAACAGGCCGGACCGTAAAGGTCTTTGAACATGCGCAGTAGCCTAGTTACTGTGTACATACCCCGGCCCTCTAGTACAGCGGCTGAGCTGTCAGTTGCGCGCCGGTGTGGAGAATTACCGTGAACCCGCTTTCCCACGGGTGATCGCTAATGTTTTTTTGGAGCAGAGGGGCTCTGTTGCACACGCGCACAATATAAATAGAAAACCACGGAGAATGTGACGACAGCAGGAGTGGACTACCGAGGCAGACTGAGCCGTGAATGCAAATGGGAGTAGTGATAGGAGTTGGCAGCAGAAGGGCTAGAAATGAACTATTTTTTGCTGCGCCTAGTTTGGGTTTTACTTTTGTTTTGGGGCTTTCAGACCGTGTACAGTTGTAACTTTTGACTTTTTCAAAAATATTTTTTTTAGGGGTTGGTTTAGGAGGCCTTTAGTGTAAGTGACTGATAAGCTGTGTGTGTTATCGTGTGATATTACTTACGATTGACAAGCTACACCGGAGAATAGGACAACCCCAACGCACTCGATCTAGCCGACACTCGGTCGATAGAAAGACCCTAACTTCCTGCCAAGCTTGTCTGGTGCAAACGGATACTCTCTCCCCTCTCTTCGTTTTTAGGGCTGATAAACTAGCCGTAGGAAGGTCTTGGGTGACACATGTGATTGTAATGACCCTCCTACCCTTCTCACAGAAACGATACAATGATATGTGAGCGGATTGTAGGTGTGTGAGTGAGCTGCAGTGTTGTTACGTTGTAGCAGAGGAAGGCTTCTCTGGGGTTCGGTGCACGGCTACTTCCTGGTACAACAGAGAGAGGCAGTGCTGAGTTAAAAACACCAAATAGACACATACTGAGAAGAGGGAAGGAACGAGAGAAACACTTGGCCTGTTTCCAGAAATATAAACCGTCGTTATCTTGTGTATATCTCTGTTATTTCAACGATTCGAGGGATTTTGAAGGGGCGAATCAAGAATTTGTTTGGATGCCGAGGGAAGGTCCTGTTGGTTGGGGCTAAAAAGGAATCGTAGCGGGGAGGAAGAACATAGCCCTCCCAACGGCGGAGAAGCGTCGCACAGGTTTTCTTTCACACCATTGTTTTTTTTTTTAAACATTTATTATTATAACGTCTTAGTGTATTTAATATTTTCGATAGACGAGGTAAGTTAACGGAAGATATGGGTTGTTTGGGCAACAGCAAGACTGAAGATCAACGCATCGACGAAAAGGCACAACGAGAGGCGAATAAAAAAATTGAAAAACTGTTGCAAAAAGAAAGACAAGCATATAAAGCGACGCACCGGCTGTTATTATTGGGTAAGGTTATATAAACGGCTTGGCCCGAACACGGTGTGATCTAAAATATCCTTCATTAAATTACCCCATTACGTATTTGAAAGCTCTCGCTATATGTCATGGGGAGGGGGGGTGGATATTGATGGAAGCGAAGCCTAGCTATTTGCTTCGTTTTGACAACATTCTTATTCATTTTGAACGGTAACAAGATTACCCCTTTTTATCGTTCCGTTATCAGCAACACATTGTAACGTTCTGTCCTCCTGTTTGCTTCATTCCCGAAGGTGCTGGAGAGTCCGGGAAAAGTACTATTGTGAAACAGATGAGGATTCTACACGTCAATGGTTTTAATGCAGAGTGAGTACATGTTATCCACTGTTGTTACAGGTCCTACTGCTTCTCCATTTGACACATAGGCCCAGATATATATATATATATACACCCATTTCATAACATATTTGGTTATACTCACGGTCTCCCTGCCTTTGGGTGAGACTGTCAAGATGATAATAGGCTGTAGAGAACTGAATGGATTTTCCTCGGGCACTGCAGAGCCTAGGCCCCCTCCTATCAGTGACCAACACTCAAATGTACTGTACAGCCAGGCGACTACCTCTAGCACTATCACTGAGCTCTCTCTCTCTCTCTCTCTCTCTCTCTCTCTCTCTCTCTCTCTCTCTCTCTCTCTCTCTCTCTGTGTCTCTGTCTCTCTCTGTCTCTGTCTCTCTCTCTCGCTCTCTCTGCTTACAGCAGACACCAATATAGGCTATATAGGCTTCTGCATGTGAGACATGAGATCTGCCTGTTATTACTGCAGTCACATTGTTTACTGTTATGTATGTCATAGCTATGTTGACTATTATTGGGGAGAGGCCTATGTCTATGGATAATGTATTTTGCTGCAAGGCCTTCTGTGCCTGTGATAGAGATGGAGGCCTATGTCTGTCTGAGTTACATAGGACTACGGTTGTACTGGTAGAGATATCTTACTGCCTGAGTTACATAGGACTACGGTTGTACTGGTAGAGATATCTTACTGCCTGAGTTACATAGGACTACAGTTGTACTGGTAGAGATATCTTACTGCCTGAGTTACATAGGACTACAGTTGTACTGGTAGAGATATCTTACTGCCTGAGTTACATAGGACTACAGTTGTACTGGTAGAGATATCTTACTGCCTGAGTTACATAGGACTACAGTTGTACTGGTAGAGATATCTTACTGCCTGAGTTACATAGGACTACAGTTGTACTGGTAGAGATATCTTACTGTCTGAGTTACATAGGACTACAGTTGTACTGGTAGAGATATCTTACTGTCTGTCTGAGTTACATAGGACTACAGTTGTACTGGTAGAGATATCTTACTGCCTGTCTGAGTTACATAGGACTACAGTTGTACTGGTAGAGATATCTTACTGCCTGTCTGAGTTACATAGGACTACAGTTGTACTGGTAGAGATATCTTACTGTCTGAGTTACATAGGACTACAGTTGTACTGGTAGAGATATCTTACTGTCTGAGTTACATAGGACTACAGTTGTACTGGTAGAGATATCTTACTGTCTGAGTTACATAGCACTACAGTTGTACTGGTAGAGATATCTTACTGTCTGTCTGAGTTACATAGGACTACAGTTGTACTGGTAGAGATATCTTACTGTCTGTCTGAGTTACATAGCACTACAGTTGTACTGGTAGAGATATCTTACTGTCTGAGTTACATAGGACTACAGTTGTACTGGTAGAGATATCTTACTGTCTGAGTTACATAGGACTACAGTTGTACTGGTAGAGATATCTTACTGCCTGAGTTACATAGGACTACAGTTGTACTGGTAGAGATATCTTACTGTCTGTCTGAGTTACATAGGACTACAGTTGTACTGGTAGAGATATCTTACTGTCTGAGTTACATAGCACTACAGTTGTACTGGTAGAGATATCTTACTGTCTGAGTTACATAGGACTACAGTTGTACTGGTAGAGATATCTTACTGTCTGAGTTACATAGGACTACAGTTGTACTGGTAGAGATATCTTACTGCCTGAGTTACATAGCACTACAGTTGTACTGGTAGAGATATCTTACTCCCTGAGTTACATAGGACTACAGTTGTAGAGATATCTGGTAGAGATATCTTACTGTCTGAGTTACATAGGACTACAGTTGTACTGGTAGAGATATCTTACTGCCTGAGTTACATAGCACTACAGTTGTACTGGTAGAGATATCTTACTGTCTGAGTTACATAGGACTACAGTTGTACTGGTAGAGATATCTTACTGCCTGAGTTACATAGGACTACAGTTGTAGAGATATCTGGTAGAGATATCTTACTGTCTGAGTTACATAGGACTACAGTTGTACTGGTAGAGATATCTTACTCCCTGAATTACATAGGACTACAGTTGTAGAGATATCTGGTAGAGATATCTTACTGTCTCCTCACGCCTGTATGCTGTCCTCCTTTTGACAGAGAAAAGAAACAGAAAATACAAGATATTCGGAAAAACGTGAAGGATGCGATAGTGGTGAGTAGGATATTATTAATCTGTGTCTTTCCTGTTTAAAAAAAAATTCAACTCGTGGGTTACTGGATTACTCTGTCTGTGTTCCAAATGGTACCCTGTTCCCTATACTGTATAGTGCAGTACTTTAGATCAGGGCCCAGTTCCCTATACTGTATAGTGCAGTACTTTAGATCAGGGCCCAGTTCCCTATACTGTATAGTGCAGTACTTTAGATCAGGGCCCAGTTCCCTATACTGTATAGTGCAGTACTTTAGATCAGGGCCCAGTTCCCTATACTGTATAGTGCAGTACTTTAGATCAGGGCCCAGTTCCCTATACTGTATAGTGCAGTACTTTAGATCAGGGCCCAGTTCCCTATACTGTATAGCGCTGTACTTTAGATCAGGGCCCAGTTCCCTATACTGTATAGCGCTGTACTTTAGATCAGGGCCCAGTTCCCTATACTGTATAGCGCAGTACTTTATATCAGGGCCCAGTTCCCTATACTGTATAGTGCAGTACTTTAGATCAGGGCCCAGTTCCCTATACTGTATAGTGCAGTACTTTAGATCAGGGCCCAGTTCCCTATACTGTATAGTGCAGTACTTTAGATCAGGGCCCAGTTCCCTATACTGTATAGTGCAGTACTTTAGATCAGGGCCCAGTTCCCTATACTGTATAGCGCAGTACTTTAGATCAGGGCCCAGTTCCCTATACTGTATAGCGCAGTACTTTATATCAGGGCCCAGTTCCCTATACTGTATAGTGCAGTACTTTAGATCAGGGCCCAGTTCCCTATACTGTATAGTGCAGTACTTTAGATCAGGGCCCAGTTCCCTATACTGTATAGTGCAGTACTTTAGATCAGGGCCCAGTTCCCTATACTGTATAGCGCTGTACTTTAGATCAGGGCCCAGTTCCCTATACTGTATAGTGCAGTACTTTAGATCAGGGCCCAGTTCCCTATACTGTATAGTGCAGTACTTTAGATCAGGGCCCAGTTACCTATACTGTATAGTGCAGTACTTTGGACATTTTACATTTTTGTCATTTAGCAGATACTCTTATCCAGAGCAACTTACAGGAGCAATTCAGGATAAGTCCTTTGCTCAAGGGCACATCAGCAGATGTTTCACCTAGTTGACTCAGGGATTCAATCCAGGGACCTTTTGACCCAATGCTCTTAACCTGGGGGCCAATAACCGAAAGGTGTACGGGACGGAGCCAGATGACAGCCTAGAGTCCTCCTGTCGTTGACAGAAGGGCCGTCTGAGATGCAGCCTTGTGTTAGATTGGACACCCCAATCCTATTTCCCTGATTTTTTTTTCGATAAGCTTATGATCTTATTTATCCTGTATTCATCCATTTTAACGCTGGTGTGTTTCTCTTCTTTCCAGACGATAGTGTCAGCCATGAGCACCTTGATACCCCCAGTCACTCTAGCCAACCCCGAAGACCAGTTCAGAATCGAATACATCAAAAGCATAGCTCCTCTCTCGGATTTTGACTACACACAGGTAAGATGTCTGTTTTAGGTTTTCATTTGTGTGTGTGTGTGTGTGTGTGTGTGTGTGTGTGTGTGTGTGTGTGTGTGTGTGAGAGAGCTTGGTGTGGTCACCAACAGTGGATTGATTTGAGACATGTATAATACCTGTCAGATATATCATGTAGGTGTTCAGCAGTTGTAATAATGGATGCCATTTTGTTCAACTTTGCATTTATGTTTTTAGTTCCTCTTTTTCATTCCTCTGAGTTCCCGATGCAGACCGTTTCCTCCCCCGGCTCCCCGTTTCACCACCCAGGCTGCCCGTTTCCCCCCAAGCTGCCCGTTTCCCCCTGCCTTGTGGCTGTGAGGGAAGATTGGAAATGTTGTTTGACTTCTGTATCTTCCTTAATCGACAGATACATTTCAACTTTTGTCAGTTTAGTGATGGAGTTTCCTCTTCAGTTTAGTTCCCCGTCAGTCTCCCAAATGACACCCTATTCCCTATATAGTGCACTACTTTAGACCAGGGCTCAGATTGGGCCATATTATCCATCTGGGAACATGAGGATGGATGCAGTCTCCCAAATGGCACCCTATTCCCGACATAGTTATTTAGGGGCTCCCCGAGTGGCGCAGCAGTCTAAATGCACTGCATCTCAGTGCTAGAGGCGTCACTACAGACCCTGGTTCGATTCCAGGCTGTATCACAGCCGGCCGTGATTGGGAGTCCCATAGGGCTGCGCACAATTGGCCCAGCGTCGTCCGAATTTGGCCGGGGTAGGCCGGGTTTTTCATCGTTCTGGAAATCATTCTTCTCTGAAATTCTCTGTACTCTTTCAGTCGCTGCGGTGTTGTGAATAATCATTGAAGATATTTATGTACCGGACTGTAATTTTAACCCTGGGGGCCACGGATATACACTATTAAGATATATCTGCAAAAGGTTCTCAGTTGATTCTCGTAACAGACGGTTAGGCCTGATTTTTCCTATTTCTTCTGCATCCTGGTAGTGATGGTGATCGTTTTGCTGCAGGCCTAGTTATAATCTAGTAGTTACTTGAACTTGCTTTCATAGTCTGTCTGCATGGTAACGGGGGGCCTGTCTGTCTGCATGGTAACGGGGGCCTGTCTGTCTGCATGGCAACGGGGGTCCGTCTGTCTGCATGGTAACGGGGGCCTGTCTGTCTGCATGGTAACGGGGGCCTGTCTGTCTGCATGGCAACGGGGGCCTGTCTGTCTGCATGGCAACGGGGGCCTGTCTGTCTGCATGGCAACGGGGGCCTGTCTGTCTGCATGGCAACGGGGGCCTGTCTGTCTGCATGGCAACGGGGGCCTGTCTGTCTGCATGGCAACGGGGGCCTGTCTGTCTGCATGGCAACGGGGGCCTGTCTGTCTGCATGGCAACGGGGGCCCGTCTGTCTGCATGGCAACGGGGTCCCGTCTGTCTGCATGGCAACGGGGGTCCGTCTGTCTGCATGGCAACGGGGGTCCGTCTGTCTGCATGGCAACGGGGGTCCGTCTGTCTGCATGGTAACGGGGCCTGTCTGCAATTTCAATACAAAATGTGATTTAATTGTGCAACCCTAGTGGGTACTACAGGTCTAAGTTACAGCGTTGTGGTGGGGTGGCACTGGGAGGACCAGTGGTGGGGTGGCACTGGGAGGACCAGCGTTGTGGTGGGGTGGCCCTGGGAGGACCAGCGTTGTGGTGGGGTGGCACTGGGAGGACCAGCGTTGTGGTGGGGTGGCACTGGGAGGACCAGCGTTGTGGTGGGGTGGCACTGGGAGGACCAGCGTTGTGGTGGGGGTGGCACTGGGAGGACCAGCGTTGTGGTGGGGTGGCACTGGGAGGACCAGCGTTGTGGTGGGGTGGCCCTGGGAGGACCAGCGTTGTGGTGGGGTGGCACTGGGAGGACCAGCGTTGTGGTGGGGTGGCACTGGGAGGACCAGCGTTGTGGTGGGGTGGCACTGGGAGGACCAGCGTTGTGGTGGGGTGGCACTGGGAGGACCAGCGTTGTGGTGGGGTGGCCCTGGGAGGACCAGCGTTGTGGTGGGGTGGCCCTGGGAGGACCAGCGTTGTGGTGGGGTGGCACTGGGAGGACCAGCGTTGTGGTGGGGTGGCACTGGGAGGACCAGCGTTGTGGTGGGGTGGCACTGGGAGGACCAGCGTTGTGGTGGGGTGGCACTGGGAGGACCAGCGTTGTGGTGGGGTGGCACTGGGAGGACCAGCGTTGTGGTGGGGTGGCACTGGGAGGACCAGCGTTGTGGTGGGGTGGCACTGGGAGGACCAGCGTTGTGGTGGGGTGGCCCTGGGAGGACCAGCGTTGTGGTGGGGTGGCCCTGGGAGGACCAGCGTTGTGGTGGGGTGGCACTGGGAGGACCAGCG
The DNA here is from genome assembly GCF_016432855.1 of Salvelinus namaycush. Classification (NCBI taxonomy): domain Eukaryota; kingdom Metazoa; phylum Chordata; class Actinopteri; order Salmoniformes; family Salmonidae; genus Salvelinus; species Salvelinus namaycush. Next base: position 22,891 of record NW_024057900.1, read on the forward strand.
TTGTGGTGGGGTGGCACTGGGAGGACCAGCGTTGTGGTGGGGTGGCACTGGGAGGACCAGCGTTGTGGTGGGGTGGCACTGGGAGGACCAGCGTTGTGGTGGGGTGGCCCTGGGAGGACCAGCGTTGTGGTGGGGTGGCACTGGGAGGACCAGCGTTGTGGTGGGGTGGCACTGGGAGGACCAGCGTTGTGGTGGGGTGGCACTGGGAGGACCAGCGTTGTGGTGGGGTGGCACTGGGAGGACCAGCGTTGTGGTGGGGTGGCACTGGGAGGACCAGCGTTGTGGTGGGGTGGCACTGGGAGGACCAGCGTTGTGGTGGGGTGGCACTGGGAGGACCAGCGTTGTGGTGGGGTGGCACTGGGAGGACCAGCGTTGTGGTGGGGTGGCACTGGGAGGACCAGTGGTGGGGTGGCACAGTGTGACTGGTCTTCTCTTTCTGTGTGTGACCTGTCCTCTCTCTCTGTGTGTGTGACCTGTCCTCTCTCTCTGTGTGTGTGACCTGTCCTCTCTCTGTGTGTGTGACCTGTCCTCTCTCTGTGTGTGTGACCTGTCCTCTCTCTCTGTTTGTGTGACCTGTCCTCTCTCTCTGTTTGTGTGACCTGTCCTCTCGCTCTGTGTGTGTGACCTGTCCTCTCGCTCTGTGTGTGTGACCTGTCCTCTCTCTCTGTGTGTGTGACCTGTCCTCTCTCGCTCTGTGTGTGTGACCTGTCCTCTCTCGCTCTGTGTGTGTGACCGGTCCTCTCGCTCTGTGTGTGTGACCGGTCCTCTCTCTCTCTGTGTGTGACCGGTCCTCTCTCTGTGTGTGACCGGTCCTCTCTCTGTGTGTGACCGGTCCTCTCGCTCTGTTTGTGTGACCGGTCCTCTCTCTCTGTGTGTGTGACCTGTCCTCTCTCTCTGTGTGTGTGACCTGTCCTCTCTCTCTGTTTGTGTGACCTGTCCTCACGCTCTGTGTGTGACCTGTCCTCTCGCTCTGTGTGTGACCTGTCCTCTCTCTCTGTGTGTGTGACCTGTCCTCTCGCTCTGTGTGTGTGACCGGTCCTCTCGCTCTGTGTGTGTGACCTGTCCTCTCGCTCTGTGTGTGTGACCGGTCCTCTCGCTCTGTGTGTGTGACCGGTCCTCTCGCTCTGTGTGTGTGACTGGTCCTCTCTCTCTCTGTGTGTGACTGGTCCTCTCTCTCTCTGTGTGTGACTGGTCCTCTCTCTCTCTGTGTGTGACTGGTCCTCTCTCTCTGTGTGTGACTGGTCCTCTCTCTCTGTGTAATCTCATCCACCAGTCGTCTTCTTCTCTCTGTCAAACCGTCTGGTTTTTACAGCGCCTCAGAATGGTAGTCCATGGCAGGAGTGGCGAACACAGCCTGCTTTCTTTTAATTGGCTGATCTCTGTCCATCACCGTCTAGTGTACCCTTTAGAACCCCCCCCCTACGTTGTGGATTTCAAAGTGTATAGCAGCACAAGTGATATAAACAAGGAAGTGAGTTCGGAAAATCTAAAAGTACGCATCTTAGAAATAGTTTGCTTAAACTTTATTTGCCCGAACTCAGAATCAAAGGTTAGGGTTAGTTTTAAAAATCAGATTTTAAGAAGAGAAATTGTAGAAATTGGCAGGGTTTAACGACTTTGTGGCTGTGTTAACTACTGACGACCCTCCCGCCTCGATTTAGAGCCAAGTCTCATAGGCGCGTTATTCGTTCAGAATTTGAATTAATTTGCATGTCACTCAGTAAATCCACACCCACTGTTTCAAACAATCTCACACTCTTACTAGTCTCTATGCACCAGCAATTAGAGCCTAGTGATGATGTTAGTCTCTGTCTGTCTGGGGGGCCCCGGTCTCTGTTTGTCTGGGGGGCCCCGGTCTCTGTTTGTCTGGGGGGCCCCGGTCTCTGTTTGTCTGGGGGGCCCCGGTCTCTGTTTGTCTGGGGGGGCCCCGGTCTCTGTTTGTCTGGGGGTGCCCCGGTCTCTGTTTGTCTGGGGGGGCCCCGGTCTCTGTTTGTCTGGGGGGGCCCCGGTCTCTGTTTGTCTGGGGGGGCCCCGGTCTCTGTTTGTCTGGGGGGGCCCCGGTCTCTGTTTGTCTGGGGGGGCCCCGGTCTCTGTTTGTCTGGGGGGGCCCCGGTCTCTGTTTGTCTGGGGGGGGCCCCGGTCTCTGTTTGTCTGGGGGGGCCCCGGTCTCTGTTTGTCTGGGGGGCCCCGGTCTCTGTTTGTCTTGGGGGCCCCGGTCTCTGTCTGTCTGGGGCGGCCCCGGTCTCTGTCTGTCTGGGGCGGCCCCGGTCTCTGTCTGTCTGTCTGGGGGGGCCCCGGTCTCTGTCTGTCTGGGGCGGCCCCGGTCTCTGTCTGTCTGGGGCGGCCCCGGTCTCTGTCTGTCTGTCTGGGGCGGCCCCGGTCTCTGTCTGTCTGTCTGGGGGGGCCCCGGTCTCTGTCTGTCTGTCTGTCTGGGGGGGCCCCGGTCTCTGTCTGTCTGTCTGTCTGGGGGGGCCCCGGTCTCTGTCTGTCTGTCTGTCTGGGGGGGCCCCGGTCTCTGTCTGTCTGTCTGGGGGGGCCCCGGTCTCTGTCTGTCTGTCTGGGGGGGCCCCGGTCTCTGTCTGTCTGTCTGTCTGGGGGGGCCCCGGTCTCTGTCTGTCTGTCTGGGGGGGCCCCGGTCTCTGTCTGTCTGTCTGGGGGGGGCCCCGGTCTCTGTCTGTCTGTCTGGGGGGGGCCCCGGTCTCTGTCTGTCTGTCTGTCTGGGGGGGGCCCCGGTCTCTGTCTGTCTGTCTGGGGGGGGCCCCGGTCTCTGTCTGTCTGGGGGAGGCCCGGTCTCTGTCTGTCTGGGGGAGGCCCGGTCTCTGTCTGTCTGTCTGTCTGGGGGGGCCCCGGTCTCTGTCTGTCTGTCTGTCTGGGGGGGCCCCGGTCTCTGTCTGTCTGTCTGGGGGGGGCCCCGGTCTCTGTCTGTCTGTCTGTCTGGGGGGGGCCCCGGTCTCTGTCTGTCTGTCTGTCTGTCTGTCTGTCTGGGGGGGCCCCGGTCTCTGTCTGTCTGTCTGGGGGGGGCCCCGGTCTCTGTCTGTCTGTCTGTCTGTCTGTCTGGGGGGGGCCCCGGTCTCTGTCTGTCTGTCTGTCTGGGGGGGGGCCCCGGTCTCTGTCTGTCTGTCTGTCTGTCTGGGGGGGGCCCCGGTCTCTGTCTGTCTGGGGGAGGCCCGGTCTCTGTCTGTCTGGGGGGGCCCCGGTCTCTGTCTGTCTGTCTGTCTGGGGGGGGCCCCGGTCTCTGTCTGTCTGGGGGAGGCCCGGTCTCTGTCTGTCTGGGGGAGGCCCGGTCTCTGTCTGTCTGGGGGAGGCCCGGTCTCTGTCTGTCTGGGGGAGGCCCGGTCTCTGTCTGTCTGGGGGAGGCCCGGTCTCTGTCTGTCTGGGGGAGGCCCGGTCTCTGAGCTACTGGCTGTACAGTGGGGATAAAGACCAGGCCAGGTCCTAGTTTAACAACATGTCCCTGTTTGTCATCATCCACATCACTTAGCTCTGACCTTAGTGTCACCACTACATTGTTACCAGTGGGGGTTCACATCCACAGAATGACATACTTCTCAGCCTTTTTAAAGCTGAATTAGCCACTCGCTACTTGTCATGTAGTCATACAGGCACCTTCATCAAACAGCAACACTGGCTTCCAGTGCATCTAGCTTTGCTTGTTGAGTTGAAATTCCCCTTTTTAGAAGATAGATGAGTTATGTGTTTTTTTTACATCTGAAAACAACATGGAAAGATTATAATGCTTTCAAAGTGGGTTAACTGTTAGATCTTAACCCTACTGTGACTTGAAGTAGGGCAACTGTTGAAGGAAGTAGTGTATGTAGGGTAGGTTCCCTCTACTTTGAAGGAAGTACAATGCCTTCCGAAAGTATACATACCCTTTGACCTATTACACATTTTGTTGTTAGTCTGAATTCAGAATTTATTAAATATATTTGTTTCCCATCTACACACAATACTCCATAATGACAAAGTGAAAACATGTTTTTAGAAATGTTTGCAAATTTATTGAAAATTAAATACATAAATATCTCATTTACATAAGTATTCACACCCCTGAGTCAATACTTTGTAGAAGCACCTTTGGCGGTGTTTACAGTTTTGAGTCGTCTTGGGTAGGTCTGTATCAGCTTTGAGTCGTCTTGGGTAGGTCTGTATCAGCTTTGAGTCGTCTTGGGTAGGTCTGTATCAGTTTTGAGTCGTCTTGGGTATGTATGTCTGTATCAGTTTTGAGTCGTCTTGGGTATGTATGTCTGTATCAGTTTTGAGTCGTCTTGGGTATGTCTGTATCAGTTTTGAGTCGTCTTGGGTATGTATGTTTGTATCAGTTTTGAGTCGTCTTGGGTAGGTCTGTATCAGCTTTGAGTCGTCTTGGGTCGGTCTGTACCAGCTTTGAGTCGTCTTGGGTAGGTCTGTATCAGCTTTGAGTCGTCTTGGGTAGGTCTGTATCAGTTTTGAGTCGTCTTGGGTAGGTCTGTATCAGCTTTGAGTCGTCTTGGGTAGGTCTGTATCAGCTTTGAGTCGTCTTGGGTCGGTCTGTACCAGCTTTGAGTCGTCTTGGGTAGGTCTGTATCAGCTTTGCACATCTGGATTTGGGGATTTTCTCTAGCTCTGTTTAGTTGGCGGTGAATAGCAATCTTCAAGTCTTTCCACAGATTTTCAATGAGATTTACGTCTGGGGTTTCGCTGGGCCAGTCAGACTTTCACATTCTAGTTCTGAAGCTGTTCCAGTGTTGCTTTGGCTGTGTGCTTGGAGGTCATTGTTCTGTTAGACTGGGGCAAAGATTTACATTCCAAGGTTGTTTGCACTCTAAGCAGGTTCTCATCAAGGATTTACCTGTATTTGGCTCCATTCATTGTTCCCCTCTATCCTTACCAGTGTCCCAGAACCTGCTGCTGAAAAGCATCCCCCATAGCATGATGCTGCCACCACCATGCTTCACGGTAGGGATGGTGTTAGACGGGTGATAACTGTGTCTGGTTTTCTCCAGACAGCACTTTTCATTCAGGCTCAAGAGTTCAATTTGTCTCATCAGACCACAGAATATTTTGCCTTACGCGCTGAGTTTTTCACGTGGCTTTTTTGCAAACTCCAGACATGCTGTCATGTGCCTTTTTTCTCAGGAGTGGCTTCCGTCTGGCCACTCCCCCCGTAAAGCCCAGATTGAAGGGCTGTAGAGACTGTTGGTCCTTCTGGCAGGTTCTCCCATCTCAGCCAAGGAACTCTGTAGTTCTGTCAGAGTGATCATTGGGTTCTTGGTCACCTCCCTGGCCAAGGTCCTTCTTGCCTGGTTGCTCAGTTTGGTCGGATGGCTGGCTGTAGGTAGAGTCTGAGTAGTTCCATCTACGTTAGTTCTGTGGTTCTCCATGGTATATTAGTCTGACGTGTACTGTCAACTGGGGCACCTGGTTTTCTTTCTAAATCATGTCCAAACGATTGATTTGGCCACAGGTGGTTTCCAATCAATTGGATTCACATGAGCTCAATTTTATAGGAAAAAAAACAAGTTTTCACTGTCATTATGGAGTGGAGATGGTTGAGGGGGGGGAAGATTTAATCTGTCTGTAACGCAACAAAATGTAGAATAAGTAAAGGGGTATGAATACTTTCTGAGGACACTGTTACATTACTACATAGGATAGACCATTCAACATGTTGTAAAAACAGTTTTATTACAGTTTTTTATAAAGACCCGTAGCCTACACACATTTTACAGGTGTATCTGGTTGTTATTGGTAGACTACACACATTTTACAGGTGTATCTGGTTGTTATTGGTAGACTACACACGTTTTACAGGTGTATCTGGTTGTTATTGGTAGACTACACACATTTTACAGGTGTATCTGGTTGCTTTTGGTGTCAATCACATCGGCGCTACAGTCAGGCGCCATCTGTAGCAAGTGAAGTGGGAGATTTCTAATCAATGCAAAATGTAATTAAATAAATAAATAGGAAAGTAAGTTGGCTAAATGAGGAGTAGGCTACAGTGATTTACCAACAGGCTGTTTGATATGAATGGAGTTGTTGTAGACAAGGACAGGGAGTGCAGCAAAATGGACTCTAGTATCTAGCTAGCTAGATGTTAACTTCGCTAGCTAGCTTCTTTACGAGGATTTTGATGCAGCCTAGACGAGTACTACTGTACTGGGTAATAGTTGATAGACAGAATAGGATCTACAGGGCATTTGGAAAGTATTCAGACCCCCTTTTCCCACATTTTGTTAAAGCCTTGTCCTAAAATTGATTAAATAGTTTTTTCCCCCTCATCAATCTACGCACAATACCCCATAATGACATCACAATACCCCATAATGACATCACAATACCCCAGAATCACAAAGCAAAAAACGGTTTATAGAAATGTTAGCGAATTTATAAAACATGTAACACTGAAATATCCTATTTACATAAGTATTCAGACCCTTTTCTCAGTACTTTGTTGAAGCACCTTACAGCCTCGAGTCTTCTTGGGTATGACGCTACAAGCTTGGCACACCTGTATTTGGGGAGTTTCTTCCATTCTTCTCTGCAGATCCTCTCAAGCTCTGTCAGGTTGGATGGGGAGCGTCGCTGCACAGCTAATTTCAGGTCTCTCCAGTGATGTTCGATCGGGTTCAAGTCCGGGCTCTGGTTGGGCCACTCAAGGAATTTCAGAGACTTGTCCCGAAGCCACTCATGTGTTGTCTTGGCTGTGTGCTTAGGGTCGTTGTCATGTTGGAAGGTGAACATTCGCCCCAGTCTGAGGTCCTGAGCGCTCTGGAGCAGGTTTTCGACAAGGATCTCTCTGTACTTTGCTCCGTTCATCTTTCCCTTGATCCTGACTAGTCTCCCAGTCCCTACCACTGAAAAACATCCCCACAACATGATGCTGCGCCACCATGCTTCACTGTTGGGATGGTGCCAGGTTTCCGCCAGTGATGCTTGGCATTCAGACCAAAGAGTTGAATCTTGGTTTCATCAGACCAGAGAATCTTGTTTCTCATGGTCTGAGAGTCCTTTAGGTGCCTTTTGGCAAACTCCAAGTGGGCTGTCATGTGCCTTTTACTGAGGAGTGGCTTCCGTCTGGTTACGACCATAACGGCCTGATTGGTGGAGTGCCCGCAGAGATGGTTGTCTTTCTGGAAAGTTCTCCCATCTCCACGGAGGAAGTCTGGAGCTCTGTCAGAGTGACCATCGGGTTCTTGCTCACCTCACCTCCCAGACCAAGACCCTTCTCCTCTGATTGCTCAGGTTGGCCGGTCGGCCAGCTCTAGGAAGAGTCTTGGTGGTTCCAAACTTCCTCCATTTAAGAATGATGGAGGTCACTGTGTTCTTGGGGACCTTCAATGCTTCAGACATTTTTTGTTACCCTTCCCCAGACATGTGCTTCGACACAGTCCTGTCTCGGAGCTCTACGGACAATTCCTTCAACCTCATGGCTTGATTTTTGCACTGACATGCACTGTCAACTGTGGGACCTTTATAGACAAATCATGTCCAATCAGGATGCATCTGAGCTCAATTTCATGTCTCGTAGCAAATGGTCTGAATACTTATTTAACGAAGGCATTAACATTTTTTTTGTAAATGTATAAAAAAAAAAGAGTACTTTGTCATTGTGTGTAGATTGATTACATTTTTATTTAATTTAATCCATTTTACAATAAGGCTGTAACGTAACACAATGTGGAAGAAGGGAAGGGGTCTGAATACTTTCCGAATGCCCTGCCTGTATACATCTCATGCGACCCCCTAATAAGACTAAGCAATCGGCTCATTTTAAAATATTTATCTGTCTCTATAAGATAAATAGCACTATGCAAGAGACTACAGTTAAACCATGTGCTATCAAGTATTATGAGTTAAGCTGACTAAGATCAAGGCATGGTCACGAGGAGCAAATATCAAAGCAGGTATTATATAATAAATGAATGGTTTCACATACAAGGCATAAAGCTTAAGTTACAAAACATTAACAGCTATTACAAAGCATACTTCTAGACATTTAACATCCGCAGATTTCTTAGAAGCACGAACAAAGAGATTGCCTACGAGGCCTTAGAAGCCTTCCTCCGTGGACAGGATAAGAGACAGAACAACAGACCTCCATTCCATTTATAACATCCGAAGGTGTAATCTCGTGTGGGGATGCCTTGGTTGGGGTCCCGTCTGACGCGGGGGTGCCTTGGTTGGGGTCCCGTTTGACGTGGGGGTGCCTCGGTGGGGTCCCGTCTGACGTGGGGGTGCCTCGGTTGGGTCCCGTCTGACGTGGGGGTGCCTCGGTTGGGGTCCCGTCTGACGTGGGGGTGCCTCGGTTGGGGTCCCGTCTGACGTGGGGGTGCCTCGGTTGGGGTCCCGTCTGACGTGGGGGTGCCTCGGTTGGGGTCCCGTCTGACGTCGGGGTGCCTCGGTTGGGGTCCCGTCTGACGTGGGGGTGCCTCGGTTGGGGTCCCGTCTGACGTCGGGGTGCCTCGGTTGGGGTCCCGTCTGACGTGGGGGTGCCTCGGTGGGGTCCCGTCTGACGTGGGGGTGCCTCGGTGGGGTCCCGTCTGACGTGGGGGTGCCTCGGTTGGGTCCCGTCTGACGCGGGGGTGCCTCGGTTGGGTCCCGTCTGACGTGGGGGTGCCTCGGTTGGGTCCCGTCTGACGTGGGGGTGCCTCGGTTGGGGTCCCGTCTGACGTGGGGGTGCCTCGGTTGGGGTCCCGTCTGACGTGGGGGTGCCTCGGTTGGGGTCCCGTCTGACGTGGGGGTGCCTCGGTTGGGGTCCCGTCTGACGTCGGGGTGCCTCGGTTGGGGTCCCGTCTGACGTGGGGGTGCCTCGGTTGGGGTCCCGTCTGACGTCGGGGTGCCTCGGTTGGGGTCCCGTCTGACGTGGGGGTGCCTCGGTTGGGGTCCCGTCTGACGTGGGGGTGCCTCGGTGGGGTCCCGTCTGACGCGGGGGTGCCTCGGTTGGGTCCCGTCTGACGCGGGGGTGCCTCGGTTGGGTCCCGTCTGACGTGGGGGTGCCTCGGTTGGGTCCCGTCTGACGTGGGGGTGCCTCGGTTGGGTCCCGTCTGACGTGGGGGTGCCTCGGTTGGGTACCGTCTGGCGTGGGCTGTCTGGGAACCAGATGGCAGATCAAGAAGCAACATTAACACTATAGTTCCAATGTCAAAATATGAAATACACTACCGGTCAAAAGTTTTTTAAAACCTACTCAACCAAGTGGTTTTTATTTATTTGTACTATTTTCTACATTGTAGAATAATAGTGAAGACATCAACACTTTGAAATAACACATATGGAATCATGTAGTAACCAAAAAAGTGTTAAACAAATAAAAACAAGATTCTTCAAAGTAGCCCCGCTTTGCCTTGATGACAACTTTGCACACGCTTGGCATTCTCTCAACCAGCTTCACCTGGAATGTATTTCAATTAACAGGTGCGCCTTGTTAAAAGTTGAATTTGTGGAATTTCTTTCCTTCTTAATGTGTTTGAGCCAATCAGTTGTGTTGTGACATGGTAGGGGTGGTACACAGAAGACAGCTCTATTTGGTAAAAGACCAAGTCCATATTAGGGCAAGAACAGCTCAAATAAGCAAAGAGAAACGACAGTCCATCATTACTTTAAGACATGAAGGTCAGTCAATCCGAAAAATTTCAATAACTTTGAAAGTTTCTTCAAGTGCAGTCGCAAAAACCATCAAGCGCTATGATGAAACTGGCTCTCATGAGGACCGCCACAGGAAAGGAAGACCCAGAGTTACTTTGATAAAATATACTTTGTACCACTACTTAAGGACACCGATAATAATAAGAAACTTGCTATACGTCCTCATTCGTGTAGACTAGAGTGAACGTTCTAGAACACCTCCGTAGTCTCATCACACTCCAGTCCAGTAGGTGGCGGTAATGCGCCCAATTACGTCTATGCACACTGCAAGAAGAAGAAGAAGGATACCTTCTCAACCCAAAACTAACGACCTTTGACCAATCAAACGATACCAAGTTTACAGTTAACTGACCAGCAAGGCCCGATCTCCACAGGGTGTCACAGCATAAAGGCTGGTGTGGAGGAACGTTGTAAATACGACATCATTCCAGAGAAGACGGAACCCCCTTTTTCTTTTGAATTGTCATTTAGAGTTCACCCTGTCCAGAGGTCAGAGGTCATGTTACGTCAGAGGTCATGTTACGTCAGAGGTCATGTTACGTCAGAGGTCATGTTACCACAGAGGTCATGTTACCACAGAGGTCATGTTACGTCAGAGGTCATGTTACGTCAGAGGTCATGTTACGTCAGAGGTCATGTTACGTCAGAGGTCATGTTACCACAGAGGTCATGTTACGTCAGAGGTCATGTTACGTCAGAGGTCATGTTACGTCAGAGGTCATGTTACGTCAGAGGTCATGTTACGTCAGAGGTCATGTTACCACAGAGGTCATGTTACCACAGAGGTCATGTTACCACAGAGGTCATGTTACGTCAGAGGTCATGTTACCACAGAGGTCATGTTACCACAGAGGTCATGTTACCACAGAGGTCATGTTACCACAGAGGTCATGTTACCACAGAGGTCATGTTACGTCAGAGGTCATGTTACGTCAGAGGTCATGTTACGTCAGAGGTCATGTTACGTCAGAGGTCATGTTACCACAGAGGTCATGTTACCACAGAGGTCATGTTACCACAGAGGTCATGTTACGTCAGAGGTCATGTTACGTCAGAGGTCATGTTACGTCAGAGGTCATGTTACCACAGAGGTCATGTTACGTCAGAGGTCATGTTACGTCAGAGGTCATGTTACCACAGAGGTCATGTTACGTCAGAGGTCATGTTACCACAGAGGTCATGTTACGTCAGAGGTCATGTTACGTCAGAGGTCATGTTACCACAGAGGTCATGTTACGTCAGAGGTCATGTTACGTCAGAGGTCATGTTACGTCAGAGGTCATGTTACGTCAGAGGTCATGTTACCACAGAGGTCATGTTACGTCAGAGGTCATGTTACCACAGAGGTCATGTTACCACAGAGGTCATGTTACGTCAGAGGTCATGTTACCACAGAGGTCATGTTACGTCAGAGGTCATGTTACGTCAGAGGTCATGTTACGTCAGAGGTCATGTTACCACAGAGGTCATGTTACGTCAGAGGTCATGTTACGTCAGAGGTCACACATCCATATAGACAGCATCAGAGTTCTCCTCAGAGAACCTGTCCGATAACAGACATGGATAATATAGCGATTAGTCTGTCAGAATAGTCTGTCCTCTGGATACTGTAACAGAGATACATTTTGGCCCCGTCAGAGATGGAAGGGGCCTTTTGTGCTTTCCTTGTGTTCCTGGACAATTTGCCATGCTGCTCCAGGTGACAGAGAGCACATCAATTAGTGCTGAGCAAGATATAACCAATGGCAGCAACAAGTTTGTCTAGCTAGAGCGAGTCAGTTTGGCACCTCTCTCTCTACCTCTGTGCCACACCCAAACTGGTTACACACTTCGTCCCCTGCTCCTCTCGCACCTCTCCCAGAGCTCAGCTGAATTTATTTTTTGGTTTCATCCAAAATCATATTTAAACTAATTGAATGTTAGCAAGTTGAAATGGCCATGGTTTTGAGTATGCTACGTAACCACTTTTATAGATTTTTTTTTTTTTTTTTTTTTTTTTACGGTCAATTGCTAAATATTTTAAGTCGTCTCCAAATCAAATTTGTGACGGGCCTAGTTATGACTCGGTTATAAAACAGCCGACTATGTAGTTCCTTCCTTTATATGAGCTTTTCATTCAGGCCCACATACAGGGCTTCCAGAAAATATTTACACCCCTTGCTTTTCTTCCACACATTGTGTTACAAATTGGGTTTAAAATGGATTTAATAGTCTTTTCTTTTGTTTTGTTTTGTCAATGATCAACAAAAAATACTTTGACAAATAAATTAGAACATTTTTGTAATTTAAAAAAATAAATAAAGTAAGTATTAAACCCCCTGAGTCAATACAAAGTTAGAATCACCTTTCTGGGTAAGTGTCTTAAGAGCTTTCCACACCTGGATTGTGTTACATTTGCCCATTTTTTTATACTTTTAAAAATTCTTCAAGCGCTTTCAAATGCTTTGTTGATCATTGCTTGCCAACCGTTTTCAGGTCTTGCCGTAGATTTAAGTCAAAACTATAACTCGACCACCCAGGTGCATTCACTGTCTTCTTGGTAAGCAACTCGATTTGGCCTCGGCTGGAAAGCGGACTGAACCAGGTTCTCTAGGATTTTTTTTTTGCCTGTGCAAAACCTGCACCTTTTTAAGGGCGGGAGGTTACGCGACTCGAGTCATGTGACATTGAGTCTGACTAATAGCTGCGTCGTCTTGTCGAGCAGTTGAAAACATAAAAACAAAACAAACGTAAACAGACAATCAACACAGAGACCGTGTGTCACTTCAGTAGACCAGCTTGTATGCCTGTGCTTCTAAAAACAAATCGTACCCTCAGCTCTTCAGGTGCCCCCAGCCAGGGAGGCTAGCAGCGTGGAGCTGGAAAAAGCTATACAGGATTCCTAGTTCTTTTGACTTTGTGAGAATTTACCAGCTATGAAACACAATGGCAGAAATACTTTGAAAACAGCGACTGCAGCATTTTATATTAAAATAAATGTGATCATACTTCACTATTTGTGCTTATTTAACTAGGCAACTTATTTAACTAACTTATTTGTGCTTATTTAACTAGGCAAATCAGTTAAGAACCAATTCTTATTTACAATGACGACCTACCAAAAGGCCTCCTGCGGGGACGGGGACCTGGGATTAAAAACAAATACAGAAATGAATGTAGGACAGAACACACATCACAACAAGAGAGACAACACTACATAAAGAGAGACCTAAGACAACAACATAGCAAGGCAGCAACACATGACAACACAACATGGCAGCAACACATGACAACACAGCATAACAACACAGCATGGTAGCAACACAGCATGGTAGCAACACACCATGACAACACAGCATGGTAGCAACACACCATGGTAGCAACACACCATGGTAGCAACACAACATGACAACACAACATGACAACACAGCATGGTAGCAACACACCATGGTAGCAACACAACATGACAACACAGCATGGTAGCAACACAGCATGGTAGCAACACAACATGACAACACAGCATGGTAGCAACACAACATGACAACACAGCATGGTAGCAACACAACATGACAACACAGCATGGTAGCAACACAGCATGGTAGCAACACAACATGACAACATAGCATGGTAGCAACACAGCATAACTGAAAATTATTCATGATTATTATTTGACCATGCTTGTCACTTATGAACATTTTGAACATCTTGGCATAGTTCTGTTATAATCTCCACCCGGCACAGCCAGAAGAGGACTGGCCACCCCTCATAGCCTGGTTCCTCTCTAGGTTTCTTCCTAGGTTTTGGCCTTTCTAGGGAGTTTTTCCTAGCCACCGTGCTTCTACACCTGCATTGCTTGCTGTTTGGGGTTTTAGGCTGGGTTTCTGTACAGCACTTCAAAATATTAGCTGATGTACGAAGGGCTATATAAAATAAACTTGATTGATTGATTGAGCATGGTAGCAACACAACATGACAACACAGCATGGTAGCAACACAACATGACAACACAGCATGGTAGCAACACAACATGACAACACAGCATGGCAGCAACACAGCATGGTAGAAACACAACATGACAACACAGCATGGTAGCAACACAACATGACAACACAGCATGGTAGCAACACAACACAGCATGGTAGCAATACAGCATGGTAGAAACACAACATGACAACACAGCATGGTAGCAACACAGCATGACAACACAGCATGGTAGCAACACAACATGACAACACAGCATGGTAGCAACACAACATGACAACACAGCATGGTAGCAACACAGCATGGTAGCAACACAGCATGGTAGCAACACAACATGACAACACAGCATGGTAGCAACACACCATGGTAGCAGCACAACATGACAACACAGCATGGTAGCAACACAACATGACAACACAGCATGGTAGCAACACACCATGGTAGCAGCACAACATGACAACACAGCATGGTAGCAACACACCATGGTAGCAACACAACATGACAACACAGCATGGTAGCAACACACCATGGTAGCAACACAACATGACAACACACCATGGTAGCAACACACCATGGTAGCAACACACCATGGTAGCAACACAACATGACAACACAGCATGGTAGCAACACACCATGGTAGCAACACAACATGACAACACAGCATGGTAGCAACACACCATGGTAGCAACACAACATGACAACACACCATGGTAGCAACACACCATGGTAGCAACACAACATGACAACACAGCATGGTAGCAACACACCATGGTAGCAACACAACATGACAACACAGCATGGTAGCAACACAACATGACAACACAGCATGGTAGCAACACAACATGACAACACAGCATGGTAGCAACACAACATGACAACACAGCATGGTAGCAACACAACATGACAACACAGCATGGTAGCAACACAACATGACAACACAGCATGGTAGCAACACAACATGACAACACAGCATGGTAGCAACACAACATGACAACACAGGATGGTAGCAACACAACACGACAACACAGCATGGTAGCAACACAACACGACAACACAGCATGGTAGCAACACAACATGACAACACAGCATGGTAGCAACACAACATGACAACACAGCATGGTAGCAACACAACATGGTAGCAACACAGCATGGTAGCAACACAGCATGGTAGCAACACAGCATGGTAGCAACACAGCATGGTAGCAACACAACATGACAACACAGCATGGTAGCAACACAGCATGGTAGCAACACAGCATGGTAGCAACACAGCATGGTAGCAACACATGACAACACAGCATGGTAGCAACACATGACAACACAGCATGGTAGCAACACATGACAACACAGCATGGTAGCAACACAACATGACAACACAGCATGGCAGCAACACAACATGACAACACAGCATGGCAGCAACACAACATGACAACACAGCATGGCAGCAACACAACATGACAACACAGCATGGCAGCAACACAACATGACAACACAGCATGGCAGCAACACAACATGACAACACAGCATGGCAGCAACACAACATGACAACACAGCATGGTAGCAACACAACATGACAACACAGCATGGTAGCAACACAACATGACAACACAGCATGGTAGCAACACAACACGACAACACAGCATGGTAGCAGCACAGCATGGTAGCAACACAGCATGGTAGCAACACAGCATGGTAGCAATACAGCATGGCAGCAACACAGCATGGCAGCAACACAGCATGGCAGCAACACAACATGGTAGCAACACAGCATGGTAGCAACACAGCATGGTAGCAACACAACATGACAACACAGCATGGCAGCAACACAGCATGGTAGCAACACAGCATGGCAGCAACACAGCATGGTAGCAACACAACATGACAACACAACATGGCAGCAACACAGCATGGCAGCAACACAGCATGGCAGCAACACAACATGACAACACAGCATGGTAGCAACACAGCATGGTAGCAACACAGCATGGTAGCAACACAACATGACAACACAGCATGGTAGCAACACACCATGGTAGCAACACATGACAACACAGCATGGTAGCAACACAACATGACAACACACCATGGTAGCAACACACCATGGTAGCAACACAACATGACAACACAGCATGGTAGCAACACACCATGGTAGCAACACAACATGACAACACAGCATGGTAGCAACACAACATGAGTACACAGCATGGTAGCAACACAACATGGTAGCAACACAACATGGTAGCAACACAACATGACAACACAGCATGGTAGCAACACAACATGAGTACACAGCATGGTAGCAACACAGCATGGTAGCAACACAGCATGGTAGCAACACAGCATGGTAGCAACACAACATGGTAGCAACACAGCATGGTAGCAACACAACATGACAACACAGCATGGTAGCAACACAACATGGTAGAAACACAACATGACAACACAGCATGGTAGCAACACACCATGACAACACAGCATGGTAGCAACACAACATGACAACACAGCATGGTAGCAACACAGCATGGTAGCAACACAACATGACAACACAGCATGGTAGCAACACAACATGACAACACAGCATGGTAGCAACACATGACAACACAGCATGGTAGCAACACATGACAACACAGCATGGTAGCAACACATGACAACACAGCATGGTAGCAACACAACATGACAACACAGCATGGTAGCAACACAACATGACAACACAGCATGGTAGCAACACAACATGACAACACAGCATGGTAGCAACACAACATGACAACACAGCATGGTAGCAACACAACATGACAACACAGCATGGTAGCAACACAACATGACAACACAGCATGGTAGCAACACAACATGACAACACAGCATGGTAGCAACACAACATGACAACACAGCATGGTAGCAACACAGCATGGTAGCAACACAACATGACAACACAGCATGGTAGCAACACAGCATGGTAGCAACACACCATGACAACACAGCATGGTACAACATTATTGGGCACAGACAACAGCACAAAGCGTATTAACAAATGTGAGTGAAATGCTCACACTGTGGAGCCCTGACCACCCGCCAACGCGGCTGGTGAAATGTACAGTTTAACCGCCAACGGGGCTGGTGACGTGTACAGTTTAACCGCCAACGCGGCTGGTGACGTACAGTTTAACCGCCGACGGGGCTGGTGACGTGTACAGTTTAACCGCCAACGCGGCTGGTGACGTACAGTTTAACCGCCGACGGGGCTGGTGACGTGTACAGTTTAACCGCCGACGGGGCTGGTGACGTGTACAGTTTAACCGCCGACGGGGCTGGTGACGTGTACAGTTTAACCGCCAACGGGGCTGGTGACGTGTACAGTTTAACCGCCAACGCGCCGACGGGGCTGGTGAAATGTACAGTTTAACCGCCAACGGGGCTGGTGACGTGTACAGTTTAACCGCCAACGCGGCTGGTGACGTACAGTTTAACCGCCGACGGGGCTGGTGACGTGTACAGTTTAACCGCCGACGGGGCTGGTGACGTG
>NW_024057900.1:45000-50759 GCF_016432855.1 Salvelinus namaycush
GAGAGGCTGGGGTTGGAGACGTGGTACTGTAGGAGAGGCTGGGGTTGGAGACGTGGTACTGTAGGGGAGGCTGGGGTTGGAGACATGGTACTGTAGGAGAGGCTGGGGTTGGAGACATGATACTGTAGGGGATGCTGGGGTTGGAGACACGGTACTGTAGGGGAGGCTGGGGTTGGAGACATGGTACTGTACTGTAGGAGAGGCTGGGGTTGGAGACATGGTACTGTACTGTAGGGGAGGCTGGGGTTGGAGACGTGGTACTGTAGGAGAGGCTGGGGTTGGAGACGTGGTACTGTAGGAGAGGCTGGGGTTGGAGACGTGGTACTGTAGGAGAGGCTGGGGTTGGAGACGTGGTACTGTAGGGGAGGCTGGGGTTGGAGACGTGGTACTGTAGGGGAGGCTGGGGTTGGAGACGTGGTACTGTAGGAGAGGCTGGGGTTGGAGACGTGGTACTGTAGGGGAGGCTGGGGTTGGAGACATGGTACTGTAGGAGAGGCTGGGGTTGGAGACGTGGTACTGTAGGAGAGGCTGGGGTTGGAGACGTGGTACTGTAGGAGAGGCTGGGGTTGGAGACATGGTACTGTAGGGGAGGCTGGGGTTGGAGACATGGTACTGTAGGGGAGGCTGGGGTTGGAGACGTGATACTGTAGGGGAGGCTGGGGTTGGAGACATGGTACTGTAGGAGAGGCTGGGGTTGGAGACATGGTACTGTAGGGGAGGCTGGGGTTGGAGACGTGATACTGTAGGGGATGCTGGGGTTGGAGACACGGTACTGTAGGGGAGTCTGGGGTTGGAGACATGATACTGTAGGGGAGGCTGGGGTTGGAGACACGGTACTGTAGGGGAGTCTGGGGTTGGAGACATGATACTGTAGGGGAGGCTGGGGTTGGAGACATGATACTGTAGGAGAGGCTGGGGTTGGAGACATGGTACTGTAGGAGAGGCTGGGGTTGGAGACATGGTACTGTAGGGGAGTCTGGGGTTGGAGACGTGATACTGTAGGGGATGCTGGGGTTGGAGACGTGATACTGTAGGGGAGGCTGGGGTTGGAGACATGATACTGTAGGGGAGGCTGGGGTTGGAGACACGGTACTGTAGGGGAGGCTGGGGTTGGAGACATGGTACTGTAGGTGAGGCTGGGGTTGGAGACATGGTACTGTAGGAGAGGCTGGGGTTGGAGACATGGTACTGTAGGAGAGGCTGGGGTTGGAGACATGATACTGTAGGGGAGGCTGGGGTTGGAGACATGGTACTGTACTGTAGGAGAGGCTGGGGTTGGAGACGTGGTACTGTAGGAGAGGCTGGGGTTGGAGACATGGTACTGTAGGGGAGGCTGGGGTTGGAGACATGATACTGTAGGAGAGGCTGGGGTTGGAGACATGGTACTGTAGGAGAGGCTGGGGTTGGAGACACGGTACTGTAGGAGAGGCTGGGGTTGGAGACATGGTACTGTAGGAGAGGCTGGGGTTGGAGACGTGGTACTGTAGGGGAGGCTGGGGTTGGAGACACGGTACTGTAGGAGATGCTGGGGTTGGAGACATGGTACTGTAGGGGAGGCTGGGGTTGGAGACATGGTACTGTAGGAGAGGCTGGGGTTGGAGACACGGTACTGTAGGAGAGGCTGGGGTTGGAGACATGGTACTGTAGGGGAGGCTGGGGTTGGAGACACGGTACTGTAGGAGAGGCTGGGGTTGGAGACATGGTACTGTAGGAGAGGCTGGGGTTGGAGACGCGCGGTACTGTAGTTAATGTGTATATTTTGTCAGTAAAAAAGATCCATTTATTGCGACTGTAGTATCCCCTGGTTATATTATAACGGCATAGCCTTGTTGTTATGACAGGAGACTCTTATTTTCCTGAGCCCTTATCACGATCAAGACACATTTTATAGAAGGAAAAACACTTAATATCACAGAATAAATTGGAACAGAATATTTTTTCCAAATGTAGCTACAGTATCTACATATTTTACGAAGGTTCAACAGAATGAATATGTGGTATAATATATAATATATATTATATATATAATAATATACCCAATAATACAACCGTTATTCGTAAAGAATTAGAAGAATTATAATTTTATTGAGTAAATGTGTGTATTGGTTCTCGTAATTTTGATAAGAGAGATGAAAGTGTAATTCATTTAAGGTTTTGTTTATGTAAATCTAAATGTACCAATTTTTTTTTACATTTTATATATATATATATTTTTTTAAATGTTATATATATATATATTTTTTTTTTTTGAAAGTTGTGTCATTTATTTTTGGGGTGGAGTTACTCGAATTTTGGATTGTAAAAATGGGGACTCTGGAAAAAGTTTGAATACCACTGGTGGTCTAAATGCATTCCTGTCACTCTATACAGACTGTATTATACAATGGTGGGCTTCATACAGGTTGTGAAGTTTGAATGGCTCTGTTTAAATAAGCTTCTCGTCACTAAACGTGTGTGTGTGTGTGTGTGTGTGTGTGTGTGGTTTGCCCTTCATAACCACCTGTAGCTTATAGTAATACAATGTCATTGATTGATTGTTTGTTTGTGATGTCTGGTCATCTCCTAACCTCTGTCCTCTCTCTCTCTACCCTCTGTCCTCTCTCTCTACCCTCTGTCCTCTCTCTCTACCCTCTGTCCTCTCTCTCTCTCTACCCTCTGTCCTCTCTCTCTCTCTACCCTCTGTCCTCTCTCTCTCTACCCTCTGTCCTCTCTCTCTCTACCCTCTGTCCTCTCTCTCTCTACCCTCTGTCCTCTCTCTCTCTACCCTCTGTCCTCTCTCTCTCTCTACCCTCTGTCCTCTCTCTCTACCCTCTGTCCTCTCTCTCTCTCTACCCTCTGTCCTCTCTCTCTCTCTACCCTCTGTCCTCTCTCTCTCTCTACCCTCTGTCCTCTCTCTCTCTCTCTCTACCCTCTGTCCTCTCTCTCTCTCTCTCTCTACCCTCTGTCCTCTCTCTCTCTCTCTACCCTCTGTCCTCTCTCTCTCTCTCTCTCTACCCTCTGTCCTCTCTCTCTCTACCCTCTGTCCTCTCTCTCTCTCTCTCTCTCTCTACCCTCTGTCCTCTCTCTCTCTCTCTCTCTACCCTCTGTCCTCTCTCTCTCTCTCTCTCTCTCTCTCTCTACCCTCTGTTTTCACACAGCAAGTCACAGAGACAAATATGACTGACTAGTCTGGCACCCTTTTCCCTATATAGTGCACTACTTTAGACCAGAGCCCTATGGAACCCTTTTCCCTATATAGTGCACTACTTTAGACCAGGGCCCTATGGAACCCTTTTCCCTATATAGTGCACCACTTTAGACCAGGGCCCATAGGGCTCTAAGACAAACATGCATCTGTATCAGATATTCACATCATGGTTACAATCTGTGAAGCCGTCAACATTACCCAGAAAGGACATGACCTGCAAAGGCAAAGCTAAAGAAGTGACAGCAGACTAACCGCTTTAGTAAAATGACTCATAGATTCAACTCCCATCACCACACATCACATCCCTACACATCACATCCCTACACATCACATCCCCACACATCACATATCACATTCCCAAGCGCCACACATCACATCCCCAAGCATCACACATCACATCCCCACACATCACATCACATCCCCACACATCACATCACATCAACACACGTCACATCACATCAACACACGTCACATATCACATCACATCCCCAAGCGCCACACATCACACATGCAGACGGTTAACTTTAGGAGCTCCCACAACCAACTGATAGCTAGGCATATCTTTAGGAGCTCCCACAACCAACTGATAGCTAGACATATCTTTAGGAGCTCCACACCAACTGATAGCTAGGCATTCTTTAGGAGCTCCCACAACCAACTGATAGCTAGGCATATCTTTAGGAGCTCCCACAACCAACTGATAGCTAGACATATCTTTAGGAGCTCCCACAACCAACTGATAGCTAGGCATATCTTTAGGAGCTCCCACAACCAACTGATAGCTAGACATATCTTTAGGAGCTCCCACAACCAACTGATAGCTAGGCATATCTTTAGGAGCTCCCACAACCAACTGATAGCTAGACATATCTTTAGAGCTCCCACAACCAACTGATAGCTAGGCATATCTTTGGAGCTCCCACAACCAACTGATAGCTAGACATATCTTTAGGAGCTCCCACCAACTGATAGCTAGGCATATCTTTAGGAGCTCCCACAACCAACTGATAGCTAGACATATCTTTAGGAGCTCCCACAACCAACTGATAGCTAGGCATATCTTTAGGAGCTCCCACAACCAACTGATAGCTAGGCATATCTTTAGGAGATCCCACAACCAACTGAAGCTAGCATATCTTTAGGAGCTCCCACAACCAACTGATAGCTAGGCATATCTTAGGAGCTCCCACAACCAACTGATAGCTAGACATCTTTAGGAGCTCCCACAACCAACTGATAGCTAGACATATCTTTAGGAGCTCCACAACCAACTGATAGCTAGGCATATCTTTAGGAGCTCCCACAACCAACTGATAGCTAGGCATATCTTTAGGAGCTCCCACAACCAACTGATAGCTAGACATATCTTTAGGAGCTCCCACAACCAACTGATAGCTAGGCATATCTTTAGGAGCTCCCACAACCAACTGATAGCTAGGCATATCTTTAGGAGCTCCCACAACCAACTGATAGCTAGGCATATCTTTAGGAGCTCCCACAACCAACTGATAGCTAGGCATATCTTTAGGAGCTCCACAACCAACTGATAGCTAGGCATATCTTTAGGAGCTCCCACAACCAACTGATAGTAGGCTATCTTTAGGAGCTCCCACAACCAACTGATAGCTAGACATATCTTTAGGAGCTCCCACAACCAACTGATAGCTAGGCATATCTTTAGGAGCTCCCACAACCACTGATAGCTAGGCATATCTTTAGGAGCTCCCAACACCAACTGATAGCTAGGCATATCTTTAGGAGATCCCACAACCAACGGATAGCTAGGCATATCTTTAGGAGCTCCCACAACCAACTGATAGCTAGGCATATCTTAGGAGCTCCCACAACCAACTGATAGCTAGACATATCTTTAGGAGCTCCACAACCAACTGATAGCTAGGCATATCTTTAGGACTCCACAACCAACTGATAGCTAGGCATCTCTTTAGGAGCTCCCACAACCAACTGATAGCTAGGCATATCTTTAGGAGCTCCACACCAACTGATAGCTAGACATATCTTTAGGAGCTCCCACAACCAACTGATAGCTAGGCATATCTTTAGAGCCCCACAACCAACTGATAGCTAGGCATATCTTTAGGAGCTCCCACAACCAACTGATAGCTAGGCATATCTTTAGGAGCTCCCACAACCAACTGATAGCTAGACATATCTTTAGGAGCTCCCACAACCAACTGATAGCTAGGCATATCTTTAGGAGCTCCCACAACCAACCAAACCAACAATGCTTTGTGATGGAGACAGAACTTACTATTGTGCACAGTCGATGAGCTGGTACTCGTTGGATCTCTCGAAGCACGCCTTCACTCCCTCGTCATCCCACAGCTTCTTGGCATGATCAAAGAACTCCTGGACAGAGGGTAGAGAGAGAGAGAGGACAGAGGGTAGAGAGAGAGAGAGAGAGAGAGAGAGAGGACAGAGGGTAGAGTAGAGAGAAGAGAGAGAGAGAGAGAGAGACGAGAGAGAGAGAGAGGACAGAGGAGAGAGAGAGAGAGAGAGGAGACTACTACTGAGGGTAGAGAGAGAGAGAGAGAGAGGAGACGAGAACAGC